>NC_050446.1:21901079-21903579 GCF_903995425.1 Onychomys torridus
GACTAACAGAGTCCCGGCTTCCTAAACGGTGAGTGGGAGAGAGCCAGTGTGCCTGATGAAAATGAAGCTTTTCTTTGGTTCACATGTAGAATTGCTTCTTCTCTCAGCCTTCTCTGCCCCTCCCACTTATTCTGCCTCTTTTTTTTTTTTTTTTGCATTTCATTTTAAGCAAGAGAAGGGGGTTGAATAAGAAAGATATGTTCTACTTTTACTATACCCACATGTCAAAGCTCTCATTCAGAATTTACTCATAATGATAAGCCTGCTTAGGTGCCAGATTTTCTTGTCAGTATAAATTTTTTTAAAGCAAAAAATTGACTTTTTTACAAAGTACAGTAATGAGCAATATCAATAAAAATGATTTTTCCCTCTTTGCTTTACAACCGCAATCCTAGCTTCCCAAACGGCAGATCATCACCTTTGGTCAGGTATGATATTATTCTGTTAAATTTATAACCAAAGTCGGTTGAAAATTCTACACCTCCTCACAGCAGCCTACCAAATGTGCCAGACACATCACCTTTCAATGCAAAGACACCACAGCACAAAGAGCGCTTGGCATTATCCCCTGAAAAGGCACACCTTTTCGGGGAGCAAATGGGAAGTGGAGCCTGTGAGACACCATATGGGAGGAAGCGGCACCAGGCTCGTTTCTCCTTCCAAACGCCACAAGCTGCTACCTCATGGTGGTGTGTGTGTGACTCTCAGATGAAATCAATGACAGCCAACTGGCTACCTGATCCCAGTGTCAGCTGGACTGCTGACCACTCAAAAATACGGCTGACCATGACACCATGCTTTAGTGGCCGCTCATACATAAGAGGTCCCATCCTTTACATTTATTTAGTAGCGTGTATGCAACTTTTATAGGCTTCCCAGTAGCTGCCATCACCTTCAGATTTATGAGCAGAATGAAAAAACTGGGTTTGTGATCTTCAAAACATGAAGATAGAGGCATTTTTTTAAAACAATTTTTCTGGACTTTCCTGTTCATCTCTAAACATATTAAAGATGGATGCTTCTGATGCCTTTTATATGTAATGTGATGTGGTGTGTGTGTGTGTGTGTGTGTGTGTGTGTGTGTGTGTGTATGTGTGTGTTTGCGCTCACGCGGGTGTGTGTGCAATAACATGGCCCCTGTGTAGGGAATGGAGGACTGCTTACAGGAGAGGGTTTGCTCCTTCTGCCGTGTGGCTCAACTTCAGAACATCAGGCTTGATGCAGGTTCCTTACCCCCAAAATCATCTTGCCAGCTGTTAGATTATATTTTTACATTTTCATTTTACTGTTTTATTTAAAGTAAATTTTGGCAGGCACGTGACAGCACAACGCTGCCATCATAGGTCTGATCAGGATTTCCTGTAATGGTAAGCGTAGTGACCATTCACACTAATTTCTTCATGAGAATTCAGGTTTCAAATAGCATTCTTGTATCTAACCATGTGTTCTTATTTTAGTTCAGAAAATGGGGTAAGTGCCACTAGAAAACAAGACCAGTTTTCTGGCAATAACTATTCACCCTAAGGTTGTGAAAACTGACACAGAAGATAGGGAAAGAGGGTTTCCATTTAGAGCTAAACACTTTCTAGTAGTGCACATTCTCTGATAAAGAAGCCATAGCAGGCTGCACTCTGTAGGTTGGTGCCATCGTCACTGTGTCAAGCAGCTGAAGGACCGCCATTTTGCTCCCTGGAACAGTTACAGCATTTTAAGCATTGCTAGAAGGCTGAGAGTTGGCTGCAGCTGGCAAAGCATTGTTCCTTTTTTTAACTCATGTGATAGGTATCTTCAACAGTGTCAAACAAATTTGTAGAGCTGGTGATTAGCTGCCCAAAGAGCATAATGTATGCATTATTAATTAAAGAAGGTAAGTTTGGCTAATTGTCATTTCTATACAGTAGCAGTGCACTAAGATACATTTTAACAATCTATAAATAATTGATAATTTTTTTTCTTTCATCTTCCTTCCTAGTTTGCATAAAACTAATGACTTGGTAAATGTTACTCACTTCAAAATATTCTACTGCTTCTATGAAAATTAAACTAACACTGTAACCTTAGCAAATAAGTAGATTTTCCCCCTTTTATTGCAAGTTTAAAAAAAAAAGATAGGAAATATAACACTTGTAACAAAAATGTGATTCTGTGAAATCCAAATGAGAATCATAAATAATATAAACTCAGCATTAAGAATGTGACTGTAAGTATAAGAAATGGGATTGACCTTATAAATACCAAGATTCAAAACCACAATCACATATACCCATGCATGTGTTCATATGCATGCATATGAACCTACATATGTGTATGTACATATATATGCATGTACTTATATATTTGTATATCCCAGCATGCCCAGACAGTGGCTCATGCCTAGCCAGGGCTTGAACTTATATAAGCAGAGGTGGCTCCAAATCTCTTTCCAGCCTAGTCCTGGTATTTGTTGATTACTCTATGAATAATCCCTTAAACCTCATTACTTTGGGATGAGCACAAAATT
>NC_050446.1:21906079-22008579 GCF_903995425.1 Onychomys torridus
TTAATTAGAGAGCTGTAATGCCACCCGCTCCTCTGAGTAAGTCGGTTGCGATTACAGTGCAAAAGCTCTGCCTGCAAAGTCCAAGTTCAAAACACAGCTGAGCTATTTGCAAATCTGCAAGAATTCGGTAGGGCTCTCATCTTGCATTTTCAGGATAGACACATTCATCCAGTTGCTCGGAAAGCCAAATAATGAAAACTGAGCCGGGATTTAGCAAGTCCCGCTGGGAATTACCTATGATGGAGGGCAGGGCTGCACCTCCTCAGAACATGCTCCTGCTGTAAAGATTCACAGACCTGGCATTCAGACAGGCATCTGTCGCTTGCTCTAATGCCAGTTCATAGTATACATACAAACATCTGCTTCCGTGCACAAAGGGATACAGAGCGCTTGACAGGTCTGTGTTAGCCGGCTTCGCAATGCCAGTTCTTTATGCAAAAACCCTAATGCTTCCCGGCAAGCCATTAGAAGTGATACAATCAGCCCAGGCCCCATTAAGCCATCAGTGTCCACCTGTGATAAAGATGGCCATTTGTTTTCTTAAAGCCCACTTAATGTCTGCTTAACTCAATTTGTCAGGAAATGTAGAACAATTTCCTCACAGTCTGAAATTTGGTAGTGGTTCAAGTCAAAGGCCAGGTCTCGTCCTATTCAAATGATGGAATAAACAGTCTTCACGTCGGATCTCCCCAAGGAGCCAGTGTTTACTTTTTCTAAAAAATTATGTTGTTGGAAAAGAAAAACATTTGCATCCCTTTACCATTATTTTTTTTTTCTTCTGAAGTCCTGGAATATGTCTAGCAGGGAAGTGGGTTATGGTTAGATTATCTGAGAAAATAACTTTATTTTCTTTCTAAATTCAGCCAAAAATTGATTTTAGGAGAAGAGCCCTTGCAAAATGTCACAACAATAATCACTTTGTCCTCTTTAAAATAGTCTATTGTCTAGAACATTTCTGAATTGCTTGTATTACAGTTCTTTTTTTATTGGAAATTGGTATTGTCTTTTTATATAATTTAACACAGAGAATTTTAAAACCATTTTTGAAAAGAAAAGTTCTTAGATACTTATGTTAATCAAATATGGAAGTTTCTGTTGTATCTATCCCAAATCATTTTCAATCACATGGCCATCCACGTAAAGACTCAGCATGTATTTCTACGGTTAACCAATAGGGGGCTCCCTAAAGTAGTTCAGCTATAGTCTTAGTCCTGCACATTTCTGCCCCATATGAAATTAACATCAATTTTGACCAAAATGTCATCAGATATTTATTGTCCACCCAACAACTTCTACATTCAAAGATTTGACTTTCATATCCTTGTATGTCTGCTTAGTGTATGTAGGGAGCAAGCTACTGGTAACTAAAGGTGTTCTATGCTTGGTGCTTGTGTGAACAACTAAACAATTACCTTCATAATTTGATCATTGAATACTAACTGGGCATCTATTGTGTTCAGAAAACTGAGGCAAAGTTGACATTTAAACATGCATATTAGCTGAATAACGACCTAATTTTTAACTTTACAAGTATAAAGAAGTTTAATACATGTTTTCCAAAGAACAGAAACCAAGGCTGCATGGTGGTGAATTGTGTGCTTGTGTACAAGTGAGCAGCTGCCTTCTTTTTTTTTTTTTTTTTTTTAACTTGGCAATATACCCACAGCTTTGCTTCTGTGTAGTAGTGCTGTGTGTACATGGCTTGCATGTTTCATACTCACATACAAAGGCACAGTCCAGTAGGCAATAGAATTTCCTAAAAACTGAACAATCAGGGAATGACTGGAAGTTAGAACATGAAACTAGAGGTCATGCTCACACATCACAATGTGGGGTCCTTGCTCCTTAGATTACAAACATATATTCCTCTGGGTTTCCCACTTTCTGCGCTTGCCCTGCAAGGGCCCCTCCACCCAATGTGTTCAATCAGGAGAATAAAAGTGGCCAATGCAAACACTTCCTACTTGGTTCTGGAACACAGACACAAAATAAAAGGTCAGCAGCACCAGTAATACCTAGAGGAAAATCTTAGAAGAAAGGAATGTTGTTTTTCTAAAAATGGTTTGACCTGTGTAAGTTTACTTTTCTGCAAAATCAACTAAACTAAAGATTCTCATACTGCAAACACTGGGCCTCACACTGAGCCTTAATTTTATTGTAATAAACCCATACTGTTACAAAAATTGGAAAATATTTTTAAAATATGTATTATTTATCTTAATTAATATTTGGGTATATTTCCTACCAAGCTTTGTACTTAAGTGTTTGGAGTTATATTTGGTAGCTAAGTGATTGTACAAACTCATGTTAAATTGCTTTCTTAACAAATTTTTAAAAGTAATTAATAAATATTAACATTAACTTGATGTCTACACAAAATATAGAAAACATGAAAATTTTATCCTGATTTAGAGATAATTGCTTCTGACCTGTTCACATTACACTTGTGTTTACTTCTAATATTCATAATTTTAAAGCATATGTGATATAAAAAATTCCATATAATACCTACTATTACTTTATTTTTTTAATTTTCATCATTTTAACTACCTTTCACCAAACTACTTCAAAACAATTACTAGGAATACATGATTGCTAAGAACTCTAAACTACAGAAATATAGAGACAACTGCTGCCCTCTCTACAGCTTACCAGAGAAAGAGAAAATAGATGTAGTCTCTTTCCAGCACAATGTCTCTGTAGACATTTGTTACTAAACTCCAGAATGGACAGCACTGGTCATTTTTAAAAGACTGCTGCCCATTTCCAGAGCCTTCATCTCAACTATGTAGAGGGCACTGCCAAGCATTCCCGGTACCATGAGCTAAGCCGAAGCCATAGAGCAGTAATGCAAAGAGTTCCTTGGGTTTGGGCTCCACACTAAGATGATGCGTAATTTTCCCTGTAATGTCTCTATTCTTCAGATATAGATCCTTCAGTGAAAGTTTCAAATTTACTTTCAAGAAAGATGTGCTATTATCAGTCTTGCATAGATGAGAATGTCCTTCTATTGGCTTAGCAAACAAATGACAATTTCGAAGGCGTAGCTAATTTGGAGAACACAAAATTTTCCCTATAAAGTCATCAAGTATTGCTTTCTGTTACTAGTGCTTTGTTTTGTTGGGATTGGTGGGAAAGTCTTAGGAAAGGCTATAAATTTATTTATTTAGTCCCATTTTCAGCTGAGTGTAAGAAAATGCTTTATATTCACCACTCAAAAGTTTGACCAAAATATTTCTAAATAGTATATCTACTCAATTATATTTTGTTAGAACCTATCACCTTTTATATTGACAAGGTGTTTTTTTTTTTTCTTACTCATGGGAGTTTTCTTTAATTTCACTTTTGATCATTACACTTAGATTCCTGTTAATTTTTCAAATGTTATGATTTTTCCAGAACATTTATATACACATAAATCAAAGAGAATATATCAGCTCTCTGATATCCAACATGTCTTCTTCATTGCTATTTATGTTTTCACATTCTAGGGAAACTTCTCTAATTTGTGATATAGGTCACTGACCTATTTTCTATAGTAAAAATGTGGCCTTTAATGAGATTTAATTATTTTATCCTTTGTCCTTCCTCAGCTTTTTCCAGTATCTTTTCATCTTACCATATTCCCTTTTTATATTTGTGAGAGTTTTCAATACATAACTTTCATTCATAAAATCCAATGGACGCTGAATTGTCATGTAGGCATTGTGAAACTTCCAAACTTCTCTGGGAACTCTCCTTTTCTCTGAGCTACAGTTGTTCATATGTGTTCTGAAGACTTTATGCTTATTCATCTCAAAGGGCAAAAATGGATCCAGCACCTTAAGGATGTTTCCTTTAACCTTCTGCTTCTATTCTAGTCTATGGCTTTGTCTCGATGATTGGAGTGATAGATTCACAGTCACAGTTCTTACAATTCTTACATGGCACTACCATGCCCTGCTGTGGTCTGGCACTCTAAAAGGTGAATAGCCCATCCATGTCCATCTTCCTTGTACAGTGTCATGGTCATTTCATGGAAATCACAATCTCTGAAGTATCCCATGTAAACAACAACAACAACAAAATACTATTCCATAGTTCAAAGGGAAGGCAACAGGTGAGGAGGGGACGAGAGGGGGAAAAATGATGAGAAATTTATTAACAGAGCAGTGCCTCACTCTCTGATAAGCATACTTCTGGGACTTTGAATCTAAATAAGGCAGCTGAAGAAGGTTGGGGAGGCTTCTGCCTGCATTCTGAAAGGTGGGCTCTTTGCTGAACTAGTTCAGGGGCCCAGGTGGTCCCAATACCAGCACTTCCCAGTTTGTACAGGCCTTCCAGTAAGTTGTTCTTAAGTTCTATTACTGTGCTGACTGTCAGTCTCTGTTTGACTTACTTTGAAAGACAGAGTTCGTCTCTGAGCACCTTCAGTGGCAAGTCCCAAGAGGACATTTAGGTGTTGCCAACCAAATGCCATTTCAAACCAAAAGTCATGGTTTGCATCAGTTCCTCCTAGAGGGGCATCACACTGAAAGTTCACATTTAGATCCATCCTCTGCTGTGGCTTCTTCACACTGTGTCTTTACCTAGAAATGATGACCCACCCGAGAGCACAGGGGGTACTTTAGTCATGCCTTTGACCCAAAGCTTCTAGAAGGACACTTTGGATCGCAAAGTGTGAGTCAGTCATTTAATCATAATGGCGGGTTTCAGACTATTATTTTTCCAGTTGGGAGATTTTTTTTTTCACTCCTCTAAAACACACCTTAGTTCTATATAAAAAGAAAGTGGGATTTACATCATAGAAAAAAAAGTTCCTCTTGGCTTGGATCCCTGGAAAAGAGGTGTGTGAATGGCCTCAAGTTATACATTGCAGAGGAAATACCATCCAGATGCTTCAGTGAGCCTTTTCTTGGCAGACAAGTAAGAACCATACTGAAAGAGTCTAAAATTTTAACAAAAGAATTCTGAAGACCCACACCGTTGGAATGGGCACTAATTAAAAGTAACAGTCGCCTCTACCCTGATCGAGAAGTAGCCATGTATAATCAGAGTTCACCATGCAGTTAACACTTTAAGTTCATGAGCAAATTGGATTTCAGCAAGAATTTTTGGAGGTGGGATAGCGAATGGACCGTGCTCATCCAAGTTCCCTGCCCCTCCTCTCTGAGGGGGAGGAACACACAGGGTGGCACGCAGCTCTAATGAACTGGACAGGTTTTGTTGTCGGTGAGGTGTTTGTCATTACATATTGCACATAATGTATGGCCCTGTTAGAAGGGAAAAATTGGAGTCAAAGTGGCTGGAAAGTTAGGTCTGCTCCGCAGCTCTGCGAGATTGTTGACATCTGCCGAGGTTGGAGCGCTCAGTAAGCGGGAAATGGGGTGTCACTCTGAGTGGTAGTTTACCATTATCCTGGCATCCTAATGAAGTGTCTGCAGTGCACAGAGCTTCTGGATGGCATCTTAACGCACGGCTAAGCAAAAGCACTTCTCTCCTGTCACTGTCATCCATCTGCCTGCACCCTACTGTAGCCAATGGGATGGAACCATGTTACAATGTGCTATAAGCCATTTAGAGTTGCACATTGCATAATCAGTCCCATCAAATATGTTAAAAATGGCTATTATTGGTTATTTCCCTCAAACTCTGGCACCTGGAGTTTGATACATTAAAGTTAAACTTTCTCGAGTGCTATTTTTGCTATTAATTCCATTTCCCCACTATCTAATAGAGAGGGTTGCATCACCCTTTTGAGTCTTGGTAATGGATTGAAAGAGTTTTATGAATCCTCATTAAAAAACTTCCTTGTACATCACACTTGGTGAATTCAATTTACAATATAAGGGAACGGCCATCTTTGAGATATCCATTTTTAAGGCAAGGACAATTCCATTTGCCACTGGCTTGTTTTCATCTTAGAGCACATTACTTAGTTTGCAGTGAGTTGGGGGGGTTTTAAGAGAATTCTTTAAAGACACGGCACATTTCACCAAAATCATTTGCATCTGAAGCTACGATTGCCAACACCAGCTGACTTAGTTTGGTACTTTACATTACCTAGGATAAAATTCAAGTGCAGTGAAGAGGAAGATGGCTGTACTAGGTACCTCAAAAGTACTCTCTCTCTCTCTCTCTCTCTCTCTCTCTCTCTCTCTCTCTCTGTGTGTGTGTGTGTGTGTGTGTGTGTGTGTGTGTGTGTGTGTGTGTGTGTGTGTGTGTGTTCCTCCAAAACTTCTGTAGAGATAGGCTTTGCAAGCCGGGCTGCAAATCAGCTGGGCTCTTGTAAGAACTGACGTGGTAAGATGGCCACGAAGTTGAGGAGACACTTTCTGTTATAGACAGGGGCAGCCACAACCAGAATCTGTTAAAACAGGGGCAGTGAGTGGCCAGGGAAGGGTAGGGTTGTATAAACAAAAGGGCAGAGCATAATTCGGTTGCATCAGGAATTTTTTCACAGACATTAAAACTATGGTAAACATAACAGCGGGAAGCGTGCACTGCCGCACAGTGGGAAGCTCGGTCTGCGGAGCGGTGCCTGGCTCAGCCACTGCTAGGAGTCTCCGACTTTCATTAGCACTCAACAATTCACCCAGCTCCCCAGAAAGGGGGGAGATTCCAAGCAGCAAAGCTCCTCACTAATTATTGTAAATGCTCCCAGGATGCGGGGGTGGGAGGGCGGGGATGGGGGGCTCCGACGGCAAGATGGTGGTAAATTCAAACAAAAGCACCATCCTGAAATATAAAAGAAGGAAGGGGAATGTTGGTTCTTTGCTTGTTTGTTGGGAATAAACACAGTCTTTCATTAGGTTGCAAGGCAATAAATCGCGTATCAGTCCACCATTTTACGATGAAATTTTAGAAGATTGAACCAAAATGTGGGCAGCTGCTTGAGAGCAACTGAAGCACAGGTTGGCTTCACAAATGACTGCTTCTCCTGGACCTCAAATTCAGCAGGGATATCTCTCAGCTAGTCTCTGAAACAGAAACAGATCACTTTGGAGGACATCTGCAATAATATCTATTTGATTCCGGGACCAGGGAGGGACCAGTGTGACAATGCACAAAAGGTGACGCAGGTTCCTACAAAACGATGCCCTTCAGCTAAGTTGCTATTGTTGCAGCCTTTAAAAATGAAGATTGGGCTTCTTCAAAGGGAGAAGGCTCTACTTTTGATGATTATAAGCATTTAGAATAATAAATAATAATAATAAAAGTGACAGGCTTTTTTTAAATTGAGATGACATGTGTTTCTTTTTGCTCAATCCGGACCCAGAATCTGGGTAGTTCATTTGTACCCACCAGCTGCTGTCAGCAATACAGCACACCAGCTTTCCTTCATATGTGAATATTTCTCCAGAACTCATCTGCAAAAAGAGCCATAGCAATATTAAACACCACTTCCAAACCACTTTTAAACACACAAAGAAATGGGAAAGCACATCAGAACTAGACCATTGAGAAAATCCTCCTTTCAAATTTACTGCTCGCTTCACATGCTAGTATAAAATACCCCACCAAGTCCCGTTTGCGATCTATTTGAAACAATCATGATTTGCTTAAATTGTCACATTCTTCTTGCACATTCCTTCCTAAATGTAAAATGGCAAAGAAGTCTCCTCCCTCTTCATTATAAAAGTGCAGAATTTCTGGCTTGTTTATTCCTAATGGAACACTTGAGAAGGAGGAAAATATATAAATATCTCTTTCAGAAGATTAGTTGCCTCAATCTTTTTAAAAGAGAGGGTTTGTTTGTTTCTCCCCATGGTAAACAACTTGGGCTGTGCATTGAAGTTTTCCATTGTTCGATTAATGCACATTACTTTACTGATTTAGTCCTGTGGTTCTGAAGCATCAGACCTTTTATATCCAATTTCCTCCACATTCTGTGTCCATGCATTTCATTAGGATGTTGGTAGTTTGAGACAAAATCTAAACATCGTTCTGGACAAAGTGTTTAGAAGAATCTTCAACTGCATTCTAATCTACAAAGCCAGAGTCGTTCAAAGTCCCAATCAAACAAAATAAAGCTATTCTACTCCCCGTGAGAACCCACTTTCAAACTTTGAGGGGAAAGAAATGTCATAAATACTTACTTTAAACCAAACATATGAAATTTTGTCTGACCTACTGATCAGTGTTCTATTGATAAGGTCCAAAACAGAGGATGGTCTGTCTAGCAAGTCCAAGAGAAGGATCATTTAAAATAAGCAGTTTACCACCTATCATTTTACTACACACCTAAAGTATAGTACTCCTTTTACAGAATGTTCCAGAAATTCTTCTAATTATAAATTGTATCTATGTGTATCGTTACCATACAAATGCTGCCATTACAATCTGTTTAAGATTGTAATAAGAAAGGAGGGGTCATGTTCTGAGAAACTATAAGGAGGGAGAGGAGAAAAGAAAAGCAAGCTGTGGCAAAAAACCCAGGCTCAGCAGCTTTCTGGGAGAAATGGTAGGATGTGACTATGTGATTTATAATGAGAAAAGGTATCTACAACATACAATTTTCTACCTAGCTGCAAATAATAATTCATAGTGATGTCCCTTCCAGATAAAAGACCTTTGCTATGTAGGACCCATGTGGTAAAATGATCATGATAAATGTCAGACCAGTGCAGGTAACGGCTTTACAAACCATTAAGATTAGCTGGCTCTTTTTCCCGATGATAACAGTAACCATGCTGTGACTGTATGTGGTAATAATATCTCAGTCCTGATAAATGCCGGGGCCAGGCAGAGGTGTTTATCATTCCTAGCTCAGAAATGCTGAGTAAAGTTGCCACATGTTGCCTGTTTTTCCTTTCACAATTGTCCAATTTGGAGGGGAGGAGGAAACTGAATCATGAAATGATTTTATGATCCATTTCTTAAAGGATCTTGCTATTTGTTTAATTCAAAACTTCCCTGCTCTCGGCGCTGTTGTGTGTCAAATAAACACCCAAGGTCACTACAGGACCAGGCATTCCCTCGTCTTCAGTGGTCTTCGTTAGCATAAGTGTTCCAGAGAACACTGAATACGCCTTTCCTAAAAATCATCCTGAAACTCCAACCAGAGAAGAGTTTCTTATGTTTTCTTCCTCAGATAGATCCTATGGTTTTCATGTGAGATTTTTAAATCCCTGTAAGTTTAATCTGTCTACCAATGGAAGAACCAGAATATAAGAAACTTGTATGAAAATCTCAAACCTTGAAGAGTGCAATTTCTACTCTCCTGAAAATGTACAAAAAGAATAATTAATACAAACAGCCTCTTCAGTATTTGGAATATATAACTGGTTTATATTGAGAAAGATTTCAAACAACTCACAATGCTGACTTAAAAAAAAAAAAAACCCTCATAAAACCAGACATACATAAACATAATTTAAAGAAAAATTCCATAGAACTGAATTTCAAAGAAATAAACAAGTGAGATTTTTTTTCCTCTCTCTCAGCACAGCTTATCACCTAAGAATGAATTCATGTCATTTGTAAGTTACAGAAATGTGCTTGGCCACCATGATACTCCCAAAAAAACTACTTTGAAAACAAAAACTCTCAATAGGAGAGTAGAATTGTGCTCTGCCTGTAAAAACTGCCGATGGAGTGTTGGATACCACTTCACTCTTCAGTTCAGATAAACAGAAGCATCGTTGCAAAAACAAGGAGAGCAAGTTTGGATTAAGATTCAGCTTACTCAGTAAAGTGCAAGGACATGAGTTCAATGCTCAGCACACAAGATGAAAAGCCAAGCCCAAGCGTGGTGGTGCACATTTCAAACACCAGTGCTGCGGAGGTGGCAAGAGAAAGATGCATACGTGGGAGTTCACTAGCCACTCAGGCTGGTCTGAGTGGCAAGCTCCAGAAAGACCCTGTCTCAAAAAAGCAAACAGGATCCTAAGAATGATAGCAGATATTTGTCCCTCTGGCCTTCACACACACACACACACACACACACACACACACACACACACACAGGAGTGAGTTTTAGGTTGCTGAATTTTAGAAAATATAATCATCCTAAAATAATTGGTTACCCCCCAAGTAATAATTCTCTTTAAAAATTAGAGTCTTCAACATCAGTGTTCCCCAAACTTCCTTCCCATGTAAGGTCAGTACACTGGGAGTCTCTGAATAGCAAATACAGTTACTGAAAAGAGGAAAAGACAGTATTTTTACTTTCTCTTCAGAGACTCCCAGTGTACTGACCTTACATGGGAAGGAAGTTTGGGGAACACTGACAATGAAGACTTTAATTCCTTGCCCTGGAGGAGATGGGAATAGGGGGTGGGGTGGGGAGAGGGGGCGGGCAAGAGGAAGGAGGACAGGAGAATCCATGGCTGATATGTAAAATTAAATTAAATTATAAAATAAAAAAGTTTTAAAAAGGATATACAAAGTAGTTAATGATAATCTTGAAGACCTTCCAAAGTGAGTTAAATAGAATTTAATCTCATTTATTTGTGAAATTCTTTATTATTTGAATTTTTTTTTTTTTTTTGGCTAGATAAACTGGCATCTCAGAAGCTTGTTTACTTACACAATTGTCTTGGATAATCCCTTGAGTAAGAAGAAAGATAGGAAGTTCATGACACCTGTATTGTAACATGCCTTATATTTAAACATCTGTTAGGACATATTTTGTGTTTTGTTGGTTCTCTGGATCAAAGATTGACAAAAATGCAGACCAGATTTGTTTTACACGTGGGCTGCACCCTTGCCCTGCTAAGTCTTGGTTTCTTCATTTGTATGTATGCATATATGTTTAGCCCACTATAAATTATTTAAAAGATAAATTTACTTAACAATTTCTGACTCTTGACTGCTGAGAGGAATAAAGGGGTAGATAGATTGGTCTTAAGATGTTCATTAGCAAAGCTTCCAATAACAAGATTCACTTTTGTGATATCTGTCTTCCTTGAAGCCTTCCAGAAACCAAGAAATGCTGTATTTTATATTTAAGTAAAAGGAAAGTGTGTTTTCAATGTTTGCAGCTACTTGACCAGTTTGGCGTGAGATAATACTAAATGACTACTTCCTCCTGCATCAGGACCAAAAATGGCCTTTAGGATGGTACTGAAGCAGCCAGTGGACAGCTTCCCCACTTAAGGAATCCAAGGGCTTATGCAATGCCCTGGCTAGAGTATTCTTGATCTTAGTATTGGCTGATGATGAAAAGTTGTTGCCATTGTTTAGATTCTTCTATAAAAACTAGCTTATTTTAAAAATGGGTAAAACACTGACATTTCTCAGGTGAAAGTGCAACTACAAGGAAGTCTGTGTGATCTGTGGAAATCAGGTGACCAGATCTAGTTATCAGGATCTCTCCACTAAAGAAGGAAATAGTCCTACTTAGGACACGTGGACTCAGTTCCAGATCAACTGTTTACCACAGCTTATCTGTACTTCAAACTAAACTTGCCAGGTGTCTGCAGACATCAAGAATGCTCCTTCCTTTTAATTAACTATAAGACCTTGCTTCTCTGGGTTCTAGAGGTTTCTGTAAGGAGCACAGAATCTCACAAAAGTAAAAGTTGTCAACCACAGATCAATTTCAAGGTCATGATAATGTCTTGGTGCTTTATTGCAATGGTGCCTCTGCTTCCATACATTCCATTCTACTTAGGAATTTTAACCAAATAAACTTTGATAGCTGGCATGTTATGTAATTACAGATCTATCATATTCTGTGACTTGTTTATGTTTTTAATAAAGTACTAAAGGATAATGTATAGGGAAAAATTAAAATAAATAAACAGTAAAAATTGATGCCTGGTATGATTTTAGACATGATTTTGGTAAGCATTTCTGTGTCAGAGCTGGTAACAGTCTAAGAAAGCTTGTCCAAGTAAAGATTACTCAATGAGCACTTAACATGCATGAATGTGAGTTAAAACACTTGATTCCATAGAAACCCTGCAACCTATATACATTTTGTTATATTCTGAAGACTATGAACCTTCCAGAGTGTAAGCAATTTGACCATCACCATAAAGCAGAAGAGAAATTCTAAGCCACTTTCGTCAGTCTCTTCAATGATAAACCACTTCTCTTATCTACAACATGAGTTTGAAGTATGTGAGCTATAAACTTTCTTTCCCCTTAAGTGTTTCTTCCTAAAGTGAATGTATGTTACTTTAAAATATTGAACAAGCAATTGTTATAACTTGGGTAATTTCTCATCCTCAACTAAAACTTTGTCATTGAAAACATATTGTAAAGGATTTGTCGAACCAGTAGTATAGTCTGAAACAGAGGGATGTCACCTGATGATACTCATCACTGTAAACAAAGACAGCCTCTCACCACATTCTGAAATGACCACAGAACAAAAAGCATAACTCAACAGAAACTAGAGTATCATCATTCTCTAAACACACCCTGGCATATAATGGGTACCGTGATTTCATACAAGACATATTCATGTTTCGGGGTTCACTGCAGAACAGCTGTGTGCTCTTTAACACGCAGGGATATAGCTATCTTTAAGAATTATAGACAGTCTGATAAATAAGATTTCTGTGAATTATGTACTGGTAGAATCAAGACTTTTCTTTCCCTGGACCTATCTATATAATGCAATAGAATGTGGTTAGAGTTTTCCTGACTGGCCCAGTCAGGACAAATCTTTCTTACCCACCAGGCCCATAGTCGCTCAGACCCAACCAAGAAAGCACACAGAGACTTACATTGTTTAGAAACTGTATGGCTGTGGCAGGCTGCTTGTTATCTACTTCTATCTTAAATTAACCCATTTTTGTTAATCTATACTTTGCCACATGGCTTGTGGCTTACCAGTGTCTTTACACGTTGCTTTCCTTGGCGGCGGCTGGCGGTGTCTCCCCCCAGCCTTCTACTTCCCAGCATTATCTTCTCTGCTGTCCCACCTATACTTCCTGCCTGGCCACTGGCCAATCAGAATTTTATTTACACAGAGTGATATCCACAGCAATAGAATCTATTTCAAAATATGATTTAATGTTCATCTATAAATAAGAAAAGTAAGACCATGTATTCATGGCCAGAAAGTGACTAAAGGTCATCTGTTCCAAGGTTCTTTACTGTGCATCATCATATAATTTTATCTTATCTCTTTTCTATAAAGCAGTTGTTTGCAAATGTGTTTTAGTAGTGACATTTCATACATACAAATGCAAATGTAACTTTCATAAAGTTTATTTTTTAAATATGTACCCTAAGAACCATTAAGGTGAACACAAAGCCACATTCTTATCATAACATTAAAGTCCATTTTCACATCATGAAAGATGTTACTTCACCAAGAAGCATAGAAGTGTATTTGAAGAAGCTGATTTACAGCTCTAGTTTGTTAGAGTTTAAGGTGATGGGGACTAGCAGGTTAGGAGTTGAGAAAATTATTTAGAATTACTGTTGGGTGCTGAAAATGAATGCAGAAGTGTCTTGTGTGCCATTGAAGGTTCTCAGTTTAGAGACTGGAAGCACTAGTTGGAGGTGAGGGACTAAATAAAGACGATTGAAAACAGAGTGGATCTAAAATTCAGTGGCACTAGAATAAAAGTAGAATTAAGTACAGACAGAGGAGAAAAATACAGCTTATTTCCAAAAAGAGTTTGTGATTCTTGGTATACACTTCCGTTAAGAAGTCTTCAACTTTCCACATCAAAAATGTTCCTTTACTTTCTCCATTCTTAATGTTAAAACTGAAAAGTCAGACACCATAGTCTCAGATTTTGAGTACCTCACACTTAAGAGAAACTACATGCTAAGAGAGGAAGAGCAGAAAATCCTGTTATTTGTGAGCTCACAGAATCAACTGAAGAGTGTTGACATGATCTTGGTAAGCTGTGAGAGTCATAGCTAGGAACTACTCCTGGCTATGGACGGTGATCCCAGACCGTCACATGACACACCATCAACCAGACTGGAAAGATGTCCTTTTAATTTTAATGTGTCCTTCGTGTTTTTAGATACTTCTCCATTCGGACATGTTTATGTTATTTACATGCCATGAAAGGGTTATGTGGTATTGATTTAAATGGGAAAATATTGCTTTCTTATAACTCTTCAAAAAGATTTTGTTCCGACTATGTTGTCAGAAAAATAGTTGTTCCTCATTCATATTTCAGTCTCCTTTAGCCCATTGTGTTTGTTTCCCTCAGCATAACTTAGCCATAAATATCTACATAACTATCTGTCTGATTCACGTGTGTGTGTGTGTGTGTGTGTGTGTGTGTGTGTAAGAAGAAACCTTATAAAATACTCAATATAAAATTTTTCTTATAGACAAAAACCACCATATAGCTTATAAACTTTTCCTATATATAACCACTCTCCAATCAGATCAATTTCTTAGGCTATCATAAAAGTATTTAGCCTGTTACCTAATGCCCACCTAGGAGAGCAGCTGTATGTTCACCAACTAACAACAATTCAGCTCAAGAATCAGTAACTAGGAGTGGAGACATGACCTAGAGGCTAATAGTACTGCATAGGATCTGAGTTCACTTCCCAGCACCCCTACTGGGCATCTCAACAGCCTGTAACTCCTGCTCCAGGGACCTGATGCCCTCTGCTGGACTCTATAAGTACCAGCATTCACATGTATATCACAAACAAACACATACACACACACACACACACACACACACACACACACACACACACTTAAAAATATTAACTACATTTTAATGGTTATTGTGAGGAGATAATTGCTATGTACTATATGTGGATGAAATGAACCCAGAATGAACCTCAAAAATGTTTTGGTTGGAAAATGAGAATTTATAGGGTCCTTTGTTTCACTAGTGTTTGTGCAACAACATACGTTAAATACTATAGCTTATTCCCTAAAACTCCTCTTTTAAACACTAGCCAGGGAGAATAATAATGTGTACATGGCCACATAGCTAATGTCCTAGTTAGGGTTACTATTCCTGTGATGAAATACCATTACCAAAGCTAGCTGGGGATGAAAGGGTTTCCTTGGCTTTCTTCTTCCACATTACAGTTTATCATCAAAGAAAGTTAGAGCAGTAACTCAAATAGGGCAAGAACCTGAAGGCAGAAGCTGCTGCAAAGGCCATGGAGGGAAGCTGCTTTCAGGCTCGCTCCTCATGACCTGGTCAGCCTGCATTTTTATAGAACCCAGGACTGGCACCACCCACAATGGGCTGGGCCCTCCTGCATCAATCACTAACTACGAAATGTCCTCCAGGCTTGCCGACAGCCCAGTCTTATGGAGGCATTTTCTCAATTGAGGCTCCCTCCTCTCTGATGACCTTAGCTTGAGTCAAGTTGATGTAAAACTAGCCAACACAGCTACTAAGAGACTATTACAGAATTTAAAGTAAAACCTGTCCATCCTAACCCTTGTTCATGTCTTTCATTCACTAATTCATTTCTTGTTCATTTAATCCATTATCTACCAGTGCAGAAGCCACTTTGCTTCAGAGGAAAATGCAGTTTGATGGGGGAATTGAAAGACATTTGTGCAATGGAAATGTCTTAAGTGTTGCACCAGTTACTATACAAGGTTAACTACAAGACATACAGCATGCCTGGCTAGTTTTGTCTGGGTAACTAGACCAACTTCCCCACCATTTTTCTTGACTTCATCATGTGGGGTTGCATATTCACTAGGGGCTCTGTGAAGTACCCATTTCCTACAATCATTAGGTGACAGAGGGGCTACTCTAGAAAGAGGTATGGCAACTACTTTTCTTTTCTCTTTCTTTTTTCTCTTCATTTCCTTTATGTGTAGTGGTCCAAGCTGTATACTCTCAGAACTCTTCTAAGAGTAATTGCAATTCTGAAAGCTTTGACTGTGGGCAGCATTATTTATAGACCTTTGTAGTTCTAAAGGGGAAGAGTAGAGCTTCCAAGAAGGGTACTCCTAGGAAGACTGCCTTCACTCCACTTTAGCCAAATATTATCTTCAGCAAGATATTCTCTCCTAATGCATTATAAAATGTTTCTTTTGCAACATCACAGAAGAAAACTGGCAGCTTCTAAACTGACTCTTCCTTAGCCTACTACATAAAATCCATGTATCTATTAACAAGAGATTGTGTATTAGGTTTTTGGAAAGACATCTTTCTAGGAATTATTTGCTTTGGGATCAGTGACCCATTTACAAAGACTTTAGTACACAAGAGACCATTTTCACATGTCAAAGAAACCCAGGTCTTGATGCTCCACAGTGCCATTCATTCTAACATGTGATCCACATTTACAGCCTCAGACTCTTCTCACAGTACAGTCTTCATCTGCATTCTAAGAAATTCTAAGTAGAAAGGGGAAAGGTTAAGAAGCCCTGAAATGAAATCAACACGTAACATTTTCAGAGCTCCTACACAACTTTGGCAATCATTGGCCAGACTTGGTCACACAGCCACCCCAGCTACAGAGGAGGCTGGAAAAGGGACCCGTTGACCAGACAGACATGTTACCTTCATGTTCACCATGCTATTGTCATGCCAAGAAAGATAAAAATGGACATAGTGTGGGTGTCTATTTTATGTACTACTTTCCCATACATCATGAGTCTAGCAAAGAGTTCTTTGGAATTCCGAGGATCACTGTGTTGGAAGTGAAAGAGAACTTACTGGCAGAGGTGACATCTGGTTCGGTATAAAGGAAGTGCTGAAGGGGAGTAGATATCTATACATCTACAGTAGAAGGCCCTGACTAAAACAACACTTGTACAAAGGAGCTAGATTCATTTCCCTGAACCACCTCTCTCCAACAGGAACAGTATGAAGGAAGCAATCAATGAGGCATGCATCTTTAAACAACTACCTATTTTAATCATGTAAGTTACCTGGTTTTATACCTGCTGACTTTTGAGAGATTTTTTAATGCTCATACTTTATTAGCAAAAACAAAATGTATGAGGGCAGAAAGGCATAGACATTAATAAAAATATGGTCTCTGCTCCTTCAAAAGCATTTTCCACAAAATCAAAACTACCGTGAAATATTTACAATAATTGAAGCATTTTTATAATTAAATCACACTGTGTGTCCTTATGCCGACATATGGCTTCAAAGAACATGAACTTGCTATCTTACAGTTTTGAAGGTTAGAAATCTACTGTCAGCCTCACCAGATACAACTCTAGATCTTGTCATGCCTGTTTCCTCCACAGGTTATGTGTCTTTGCCTTTTCCAGCCTTGGGCAGCTTCTGAATCAGATAGCCTATCTCTGTGCTCACTGTCATATCACTTTCTCTCTATCATACCCTTGACTGTCTATGATATGAACCTGAGAGATCACAGGGCCCACCAGCAATCCAGAAAGGTCTCCTTCTGTCAGTTTCTAACCTGATCACACCTTCAAAGACTCCAGTGCCAAAGACTAGAGGGCATGGATGTCTTGGAAGGTATTATTCACCACCTGCCTTGCAACAAAAAAAAAAAAATTAAATAGCAATTCAACGTCTAATCTCAACAGAAAAATTGCATCAAAGTCACCCTGTTTTGATGTGACTATAGTCAAATCAAAGAAGTCAAATCAAGAAGCTCCCTACAAGCAAGTTGGGAAGCTAATAATCAGTACTGTTAGTTGCTAGGTCATAGTCCAAAAATCTCTTCAGAAACCCTCTCATATGCCTATGGAATCTCTGTCTTTTTTAATCTTTCTTTTTAATTTTGTTTCAGAAAAACAAGACAGCAATGCAAGGATTGAAACTATAAAGTCTCTGGTAAAAAAACTCCCTCCACCAAATCATGACACCATGAAAGTACTCTTTGGACATCTGACTAAGTAAGTTATACAAGATTTTAACTATGCTGTACTATAGTTGTTACTGACATAAAGAATATTTAACTTTATATCTCTAAGGCAAAGGTATCCCCAGTGTGTCCATCAGAGAGCTCTACTTCTAACTGACCTCAGTCTTCCTGCAGAGCCTGAAAACATACTCAAGATGGGAAGAATAACCTAAAATGGAAACTTCTGAAGGCTTTTATTTTGCCTGTATTTTTTTTTAACACGAAAATGTTTGCTGACTGACTGTTAGAAACATCGCCAGGGCCCATGATAGACCATGTTGACTTTTGCTATCTAATATCATGGGATAATCATGAAATGATTCAGACATTAAACTACAGCTCCACCAGGTACCAAATCCAATGACCAAACTTACATGGCTTACATACTCTACATTCCACTTTCATCAGGTGCTATTCATGTAGTCAGTTAGAAAAGAGTACTCCAGGGCAAAAGGGGGCAGATACAAAACTCCAGAGGCCCAAATGATCTTGATACCCATGGAAAGCAGAAGGCGTATGGGAAAGGCTAGCATCGAGTAAGGAACATGGGCTCAGGAACAGAAGGAGTCTCACATTTCCATGCTGAATACAAGGAGTATCCATTGAAGAGCTCAGCTGAGGGAGTGTAAGATTCTTCTGACTGCTGAACAGACTACAAATATGAAATCAGGAATGCCATTAGCTGGGATCTCTGGTAGCCTAGGCAGGAGATAGAGGCGACTTGAAGAAGTTTTCAGAGCAGTGCATCTTAACCTGGGGGTCACAACCCTTTATGGGTCAAAGACCTTTTCACAGGGGTCACCTAAGGCCATCAGAAAACACAGGTATTTCCATTATGATTCAGAACAGTAGCAAAATTACAGATATTATGTAGCAACAAAAATAATTTTATGATGGGGGTCACCACAACATGAGGTATAAAAGGATGCAGCACTAGAAAGACTGAGAACCACTTCTTTAGAGAGAAATGAGTCAAAAAACTCACAAGTGGGTCAGGTTGGGTGTGCTGTTGTTTGTGGTGTAGCATAGAAAGGAAGGAGGAACCATAGGTGCCACTTTGGGTTTCTGCTTAGGAAAGTTGAGAAATGATAGTGCCACATGCACAGATGCGCACACCTGGTGGAGGAATGGTAAGAGCAGGTTTGAAAGCTCTCTGTTGGCCATGCTGCATCTGAAATAACAGTTATTGCCTTCTGTTGACATTCACTAAGGCACGGTATGGTACACGTGGTGAAGGCTGAGCTCTTCTTCTGCATGCAGAGTGTCAGTGTACTGCTCACAGAACAGTGAACTGCCGTTGCGCTTTGTGAGATTAAAGTTGCTTAATCACCTGAGTCACTAGTTAGGATGAATAATGCCTGAAAACTCTTCAACTAATTCATTCAATTATTTTTTTATTATGAATGTAATACATGCAACTGCACACAAAATATGTAAGCAGCAGCAATGAATATACATTAAAAAGTGATTCTTAGCTTTCTGAGCAGAAGTAACTAACATTCTTTTATGTATCCTCCCAGACCTGTTTCTAAGCACATGTAAGCATGTGTGTGTGTGTGTATGTGTGTATGTGTGTGTGTGTGTTTGTGTGTGTGTGTGTGTGTGTGTGTGTGTGTGTGTGTGTGTGGTGTTGTTGTTGTTGTTGTTGTTTCTGGTGCGATAGTATTCTGGTGCACACAGTATTCAACTATTTGCAACCCATGCACTGCCTTCCACTTCATGAAATAGATAGTGCTCCAAGGTTTCAATATGCCATCGCTTACTAAAGTAGTAATTGCCTTAGAGAACATAGAATAACCCAATGCATCGTGTTTGTTGTTCTCTCAAAGTTCTGATCATTCTTCAGAGGTAGGATGCAGGATGGAATAGGAAAAGATCTTGACTCTTAAATGAATAAATAAGGTGAATTTAGAGCCAAATCCTTGGTCTATATGTTGTTTCAGTCATGGTCTCAGACATCTACAGCTATGTTAAATAATATACCATATCTCATAGTTATGATAAGTATATATATGATGTCTGGCACAAGACTAAGCATTCTTGATATGCTATTATTTCCCTCTCAAGATTTATACCCAACATGAAAGGGGTTTTCAAGTTGCAGTTAAAAACTGGAGTTCTTAGTAATTCTAAATGGACAAAGTGAAAACACAAATCAAACAATGACATTATTTAGTACTAAGATACACTCAGTCCTAGAGTTCTTGAGAAATATTTATTACTTAGTCGCAATTGTTTCTGTTTTTTTTTTTTCTTTTTGACTGAGAGGAAAATAAGAATAAAATGAATAGTAGAAGTTTTTTTAAAAAACAAAGAATTAAATAAAGAAACTAAGAATTGGCTATAAAACTTCCCTCAGAAACACGCCAAATCTATATTGTGAGGAATATTCTAAGCATCAGGCTTCTCTATGCTCAGGGATGCATTTCCTATATAAGCATGGTTCTGATATCTAAATGGATTTTCTAACTTAGTTAGATCTTTTGTTTAGTTCAGTAAAGCTGGAAATAGATATTTTAAACTAAGATTTTTAGACGAGATTATTTTGTTACCTCAAGGCATTCATACTTTGAGATTTATCATTTTAGGTGAGGAAAATGTGTTATTTATTATTCACCAACCTTTCTTGGGTGATATGGCCATATTCCATATAGAACCAATTTATGGACTGGATTTAATTATGCATAAATGTATGTACACAATTATATCTTGTTAAGCATTTTCCCTAAGTTTTTGATAAAACAACCAGTTGTGGCATGTCATCAAAGCTTGAGAAGACTAAATAGAAAGATTGTTTAACTAGAATTTAAATATGTTGATGTTTGAAAGAATCATTTGGATGTTTTCCGTATTCTTGATGCATTTGGTTGGTAGTCCTTCACAGAATATACCATCAATATTTGTGTAGGGTGTTTATTATAAAATTACTAAAGTTTGTTTAGTGATGGAGAAGGATCATAATGATGTGCCAAAATTCCACTTGACTTCTATATGCTATAGTCAACAGAGCAGAACTATCTTTTCAGAGCTGTGAGTTAGGCACTGCCCTCAAAGCAGAGACGCTACCAACAGGGGCAGTTTGCTACAGCACAGCTGGATTAGAAGGTGGAGAGAAATCTTCCCATAAAAGCCAGAACAGGGCTGTGATTATACTAACCACAATGTTATTTAATGACTGGATAGGCTCAATAGTATTAGGGTATAAGTCCTTATTCTTAATCGAGCTCAGGGTCAAATTGTACGCTCTTCCTCTATCTGCTCTTGCAAAATAAAGGGAAGGATGTCTTCCTAAACAATGTCAGAAACAGTTTTCACAATTATGCGGCATTGCAACTTCAGATTTTCTCTATGGAGAACTGGATACTTCTAGGATACAGAAATGAGAGAAGTAAAAATTATGTGGATGTTTCATCTAAAGCTCTTAAGTTTAAGGCTATTGTCAGAGCTAGAGACCAAAAATTCAGAATGAGCAGTAATATGAAAATGCTACCAGTCAAAAATGTATTAATGACCAGTTTCCTGAATTAACATTATAATGCTTGAACCAGGAAGATCCTCTGATACCTTCGGAATCACCATGTAAGAATCAAGGGTTATCTCTGTAAAATATGTCACAGGTGACTAAAGATGAAGCTAATGGGACAAAAGTTATAGTAAAATGACCTATTTATTAGTGAATAGCAGTTAGGGAGTGAGGGGGTAGGCCAATTAAAGGAAGTGAGAAGCAAAGAGTCACTAGTATGTGTGCAGCACACAGTTACACAATGATCTTTGTATAGGAGAGTCAGCTCACAACTGTGTGTCAAATGGCAGATAGAGAAGGAAAGAAACTCATGAAGGCCTGTGGTTCAACTTGAGTCCTAGAAAGAATTGGTCCAAATCTTAAGGGAACAAAGAAAATGAGCTTTGGGGTCAGGCAACATTACAATATTTAGCCAGATTTACTTTGTGGCTTGCACTCAGGAAAACAGAAAGCATCTCAGAATATTGGGGGAGAGGGCACAAAAGAACACTTAATTCTCACTAATATACACATTATTCAGGGAAACTAAATATCTCTTAGAAATGGGTATTTTTAACAATAACTGGCAGTGCTGGAGGCTCATACCTAAGGCCCCGGGTTCAGTCTCCAGCTGAATAAATGAATGAATGAATGAATAATAAATAAATAAGAAACAATAGAATTCAAGCATTTCTGAAAATATCCTTACAAGAATATATTTACTGATGACTTTTAGGTACAAATAAACTTTCTTGAAAGAAATTTACACATTGCAAAACAGATTAAAAGGAGAGTTTAAAATCTTCCCTTTTGCATTGACTAAGAAAATTACCCAGCTGTTCATAGAATTCCAAGGTGAAAAAAATGTTGAGTGAACAGGCAGATCTTAGGGAAGCATGCCAGTTGAATGCTGTGTTAAAAGGAGCAACTGTTGAGCTGTGGCTACTTTGTGAGAGTGAACTGATATTTAAAGCCTTTGTGGTCTTCATGGATATTAAATGAAATATCCTGCAAAAGCACATCTGAGGCAACTTAAATCATGATGACCTAGAAATAGGAGGGTTGTGTGCGGAAACCATGGTGAGGAAACAAGGCATCCACCCGGTCTTTAGAATGGCACTGTGGGCATTTCTCATATGCAGTGGAGGTTAGATATGGTTAACATGAACTTCAACACCCAGGAGACCCCCTTCTCTCTTTGCTCTGGTCCTCAGGAGCATCGCTGGTGTGCCTCACTTCTGCCCATCCAGGCCTCAGGCTGCTCAGGTCTGCTGTGCTTTGGAACAGGGTGTGTTTTTCTGTACTGCCTTCTGGCACTACACTCTTTTTCTGTACACTTTGGTCTTCCACCCAACCACAACACCTGATATCCAAAGATTTGCAGGCTATGGGTATTTTTATTGGAAAATGAGGAACGTGTACAAACTGTTATTCTCTCTCCCTCTCCCTTCCTCCCTCCTCCCCCTTCCTCCATCCATCCCTATTTCCCTTTCTTTCTTTCTTTTTCTTTGCTTTAGGGACAAGGGTGGCCAAGGTGCTTGGAATAAGGCAGAATCATGTGGCTTCTTTGGCTGTGTGGGCTAAACTTTTGTCATTTGGAAGAGCTAATGCATTTCCAATGGGCATGAAGCTCCTCAACTGGAGTCTTGTGGGAGAAGCTGGCCTGATCATTAAAATTGGTTATTCTGATTGTAAGGTGAAGCAATAGTTTTCAACTCCCCATTGGGAATATTAAAATGTCATCAACTTAGGAGACATCTTGGCACAGAATTTATAAGGTTTGTAAACTGGGAACCAAGGTGCAATTTCCCTTCCCATGTTTTACCCTTGCTCTAGGAGAAGGCTTTGGGAGATAAACACTCTGGGCAGGAGTGAAATGATTGCCAGTGGTCTTTAGACTTTGCATATGAATAAAGAGTAGAAAACAGTAAATGTATGAGTGTTACTACTGCCCCATCTATGGCTGCCTTCTGTTGTTGACCAAGGTTCACCACACAGGGATATTGGCCTCTGAGAAGTAGAAGTTTTAGCCATATTCTTCTTCACTATGATTCTTGGCCTTGTCCCAAAGGAAAGAACTGGGAATCTGGAACTTGTATTAAAAGGAAGGTTATAGCCCCAATCTCAACCCTTAGAAGCACACAACACTGAGAAGAAAAAATATATATATATCTTTAATGCTCCTTTTATTCATGTTTGAAATATGTTAAATAAATTCTTACTAATTGTTCATCAATTGTAGAATCCTATCTTCTATTATAAAGTTTTCAGATAAGAAAGTTTAACAGATAAGAATCTGTTAGCTTCTAGAGCCTACAGGAAGTAGTGGATTGACAAATTCTCAAGCTTAGACCAGATCTACCCTACTTTCTATCTTTGTCAATAACATTTTATTAAAACACACACTTGTTTATATATTTCCTGGAAATGTTTTCATTCTCCAATGACAAGAATTAAATAATCACAATAAGTTGAACAAGATTCAATGTACTCAATACCTAATTTGTTGCAGAAGAAAAAGTGTCTGGCCACTGAATTCCAGGTTCAAGGCATGAAACACCAAACAAGAGTGGAAATTTAGCTTTGAGACCTCAAAGAACACCTTTAGAATGTATGGCTCAGACTAGCTTTCAGTGTATCCAATGTATAAAAGTGAAAAATGGTCAAGTTTCTTGTATAAAATGAGATAGTATTTGTACATAACCAATGGTATCCTTCTATATATGCATCTAAATCATCTCTGGATTATTTATAACACCTAATACAATGTAATAATATGAAAATAATTTCTATTTGCTACCATGTATGAAATAATGACAAGAAGGCTATTCTGTACACGTTCACTACAAATGTAAAAAAGATTAAACACTTTTAATCAGCAGTTACTTTATTCCTCCAATATAGAACTTATGAACACAAATGGCAAACTGTACTGTGTAGCAGAGTATGGAGAACCACAGTGTGAAAAAAAAAAAGCCCTCCAGAATAAAGAGTTATGAATTGTAAATAGAGATTAAAAACTATGAACTCAGAATATTGTAGATAAGACAAATTGTCAAGAAAACCCTAGTATCATAAAGGCGTCTGAATTTCAGGACAATTGTAGAAGGGCCCCCAGTATGGAAGTAAAGCGGAAGGATTGCATAGGAAGAGCTAAACAGAGAAGAAGTGGAACAGTACAGACGTCTACAAAAAGTAGTTAGATGACTAAGACAGGATAAAGTTAGGAGAGCAGGTCAGGTCAGCCCCAAGTACCCTCAAGGAAGCACAGCCCCTAGCACTTGCGCTCCAAGGGCATGAGGAGGTAGGCTGAAGCTTCCAGGAGGGTTCCCAGGCTTTGAACTAGCTGTGAGTCAATGCCTGTAACTCATGTGCAGGAAAAGGAGTAAAGTGGATGCCCAGAGGGCCTGAAATTAGAACATAATGTGATTTGGTCACTGTTTATACTCCACTAGTAGACTGTAGTAGAGTAGAACCAATATTATCTTTCTGTAAGTTTGGAAACCATTTAGCATAGGGCCACAAATAACTCCAAGGGATGAGTTGACAGCAGCATCCTAGGAACTTCTAACGTTGGAAATCACAGGAGAAAATGCCATGAAAGCACTTGGAAAACGTCAAGCATATTTCCAGAAAGAAAATGTGGCAGAAGCAGAGACATTACATTTTGTGGTTAAGCCTACTAATTTCTCAAAAGAGGCCCAGAAAATGCTCAACAAAAATAAAATGTATGCACAAAAGCTTAAAATGAATAAACAAAACAGGAAGTTCTCATGATAACAGACCATTGGATAGATTTCTAGCCATGAGCAGATGCTGTTCTTATCTTCACCTAGCATTTACAAAAATGTCCAATAAATAAACGTATCATTGAGCAAGGAGGAGGAGGATATTCTGTAGCTCAGACTCTTGAAAATATTGATAAAAATAGAAATTGAAAACAAAAATTGGCTTAACGCCTGCCATTAATGGGTTGGCCACAGGAGTAAGGAATGTGGCTCATTGAGATCCTGATAGCACTATTAAAGCAAAGACTAGTAAGTATAGTGTCCCACAATTTTGTGGGATCAATGGAATCCCCTGACTCCATTGAAGATGATAATCACCTATAAGCCAGTAAGTGGAACTAGGTGAGATCAGTTTTGTAGGCCTGAAATGTTAGAAACCTGACAGTTCTGACTAGGATAGGGAACACCCCACTTTAAGGTAATTTGTTCTTCTTATGTGTCTGTTGTCATATGATCTCTACCATCCATGATGAAGAATAGCTCTCTTCTGACCACGGAGGAGACAATGTTAACACTCCAGGTACATAACAAGAGTGAAAAAACAACATGCTCAGGGCTAACAGGCTGCAGCCACATTAGGACACTCTGACCCCAACCCACCCCCAGACTGGAGCAATTCTAACACTACATCATAAGGTCACCATTGCTTGTGATTTTTTTAAATTTAGTATTATCTGGAATTAGCAATAGATTTTTACATCTCCCTTTAACTCCTTACTGAGAGAACTTTTTTCTTTTATTAAAAATAGATTTTTTTCATGTAGTATATTCTGATTATGGTTTCTACCCCCTCTATTCCTTCCAGTTCCTCCCTACATCCCCTCCCATCCAGATCCACACCCTTTCTATCTGTGTTAGAAAATAAACAAGCATCTAAGGAATAATAATAAAGTAACATAAATCCAAAACAAATTGGAATATGAAAAAATAACCAAACAGGAAAAACAAAGAAAAAGCACAAGAAACAAATATAGATGAAAAGACACACATGTTCACACACACAGGGATCCCACAAGAACCCCAAACTAGAGGTTATAACACGTACACAAAGGACATGTAGGGCAGGAGGAAAACAAAACAGCTCCCGGACTCAACATTGTGAGACAGAGAATCTCCACAGATGCCTTTCAGTTGATTTCCCTTTGTGGCTATTGCTGGGCTCAGGGCCTGCCCTTAAGAGAGGTTTGTATCCCCAGTCAGACTCCTTTGGAGAAAACTAATTCTTCATTTGCAAGTGGTTATCAATTGGAGACAGCTTCTGGATTAGGGATGGGGACATGTGTCTGCTTCTTCTTTCAACTCTGGGACCCCATGTAGTGCAGACCCAGGCATACTCTGTGCATGCTGCCGCAGTCTGTGAGTTCATATGTGTGCCAGTCCCATTGTGTCTAGAAGGCATTGTTCCCTTGGTGTCCGCCATCCCTTCTGGCTCTTACACTCTTTCCACCTCCTCTTCCACAGAGTGCCCTGAGCCCTGAGGGGAGGGATTTGAGAATGACATGACTTTTAGGGCTGAGTACTCCAAGGTCTCTCCCTCATGAGGGAATTTTTTTATCAATCTCAGCTCATATTAAATCAAATCATCATTTTTTTTCAGTTCTGAAATACTTCATCCTGTTTACAAATATTAAGTATCGGGTGAAGAAAGGAGAGAATAAAAGAAGGATGGGGGAGAGAAATAAGAGATTGGGGAGAGAAAGAAAATAATAAAAGCAAAGACATGAATGAAAGAACGAAGGCACCTGATTGCAAAGCTCACTCTTTCCTTTGGTGGATAGGAAATGTGGTTTGTCTGCACTGTGGGTCAGAGACAGTAAACTTCAAAGTGGAAGGAGAAAAAAATTGCCCAAACCTCAAGTCACCTGATTTCCAGTCTACCAGAGCACACTGCACTCTCCTGCCAACACCAATACTCAACCATGTTTCCCGGGAAGAAGAGGGCAACACACAAGAACGTGCAGAAGAAACAGCCTGAAGAGGCACTGCCCTTCAGTTCGTTCTCCTAATCGCATATCGTCCTAGTCACTCAAATAAAATCCCTTACTGCACCCTAAATGAGAACCCCCTGACGGTTATAGGAGCCTCTACAGAACTGTGGCAGCCTCCCCGCTCTTCCTCTCTCCTTTCTCTTAATACCTTGCTTTCTGTCTGAAAAGCAAGGGGGATGCTGCATCCTTCAACAGTGTTTTTGAAAGCAAGTGCCATGTCAAAATCCACTGATGCCTCCATGTGCGTTTCTCACACTTACAAACAGCACTTTTTGGAAGGGCAGTGACGGGGCTGCCACTTGCCACCGCCTTTCTCCTCTTTAAATGGAAAGCACTGAACCCAGATGCCCAGCTACGGAAGACAGTCTTCCAGAAGCGGCATCTGGCTTCCTGGCAAGCCCTTCCAGGGAGCTGTTTGGGGAGTGTTGCCTTGTCTCTGGATCTGTCACGTGTATCTGACACCATGGCCTCCCTGGCTGGCAAGTCCAGACAGCTGCCAATTTCTTTCGGTTCACCTTTAATTCTGAGAAACTAGTTCACTTGCTTTCATTCTTACTGAATCTGTGTCTCTCCCCTTTGCCCATAAGATTTCAGGACAACCCTAACCCTCACTGTTTCCTGCCTGCCTCTGTCTTCTGCAGGCTTCTGCCTTGAATCTGGGTGAAATCCTCAGTCATTTAATCCTACATTAAAATGGGTTAGCTTTAACATACTTCTTAGCTACTTATCAGTGAAGCTCACTGTAAACAGTGAGGTTGTTGCCTGAAAAGAAAAGCAAAACATTCCATCCAAGTAATTTATTATGGTCTGTATACAAGACATGAAAGTATTCTTGACATTTGTGTATTATTTCATTAAATCATATTGGCTCCCACACATTCTTGGTCCATGTTACAGCAAGAACAAAAGACTATCCCAGGACTAGAAAATGCGAAAGAACATGACCATGCACAGGGGCAGGGAGGCTTTACAAACAGCCCCCACTTTGGGAAACTAAATTTTAAAAGTAGCTTCCTTTTCCTACCTATTAATATATATCTTTTTAATTGTGAGGGATGCGTGGGGTTTGTGGATAATTGTGAGGAACACGCAGTCCGATGGTAGCCCACGCAACAGGAAGCAGTGACAATGTGCTGACGAGTCCGGCAGCAGTCCCCAGAATGCAGAGGAGAAAGTAGAAATTAGAGCTGCAGGGTGACATCCACGAATAGTTAAGATGGGGTAGCTGCAAATTTCCATGTCGTTGGCTTTTTTTTTTTCTTCATGCAAGAAAAAAAGTGCAGATTGTGTATGAGATTTCAGATCTCAGGGCTGTAAAGTCTAGGCTGGAAAATGACTGGAGTGTAGCCCTGGGCAGGGTCCACTCTCAGCCACAAATAAGAGCTGGCCTGTGGCCAGTAGCAGGCTGGACCCACATTTGACTCTGAAGAACATTACAACTAAAAACTCCTAGGCTAAACCTGACTGAGGGTCTCTGGGGACAAAGGCTTGGGTCAGGCCACCAGAAAAAAAAAAAATGGCTTTGAAATCTTATGCAAGATAGGAAACTTCAATTTTAGATTGGAATTTGGAGGTTGGGAGACATAACTCACTAGCATGCAAGGTCCTGGGATCTACCCTTGCAAATAAATAAATAAAGTGGATTTTTAGACAATTTTTCTCTTCAATTCGACAATATTTTGGGTCTATAATTTTCACACAGATCCCCTTTGATAATCTGTGCAAAGGAAATGCAAAAACATGACTTACAAGCTTTGTACAGAGATTCACAGGTCTCATTTCTAGTAATTTCTTCTCCTTTCCTAAGCCCTGCCTACATTCTTTGTGACTGAGCTGTTTTCCCAACCTTCCTCTTTCTTTGCACCATCTTCCCCTGTATCATGAGCCTCCAATGCTTTCCCCATCCTATGCTATAGGGACATTCTTCCAGGCCAGTCACCATTGCCCATGTTATGCTTCTTTCCATTTATGCATACATGGAACAACCATGTATTTGGTATCATGTGTATTTGGTAAATCTCTGTGGTCGATGCTAAGCTGGAAATGGAGACGTTGTGCCCCTGGTCCTTCCCTTTTCTCCATTGTCACTAAAGCAGGGAAAACACTGAGGCAGAACAACCTGTGGAGAGAGTCAAGGCATGCTGGTACCTCGGCACTAACTAAACACCTTTTCTTGTACTACTCTTCATGAATTGCTAGTCCACACAACCTTGCCATGTCTTCCCTTGACCAGTTTTGTTCACTCATTTATTTATTTCCTTCATTGATTTTTATTTGTTTCTCATAGTGTTGAAATATGAAAAATAATAAAAGAAACTGCCCTAAAGGACATTTTTAAAATTTGTGCTTGTGTTCTTGGGCATCAAATTACAATCTATTTGTTCATATCATGAAAAGACATGCAAGGAGATAACTTAATAAAATGTGAATTGCTTGCTTCCATTTGGATATTTTTTTTTAGCAAAAATTGTGCATCACAGAATACGTTTTCCTCTCCAAATCATCTTTTCTCTCGTGAGAACACAAGGATGCCCTGTTGGCTTCCAGTTCACCTACCGTCTTCCACTTTTGTTCCCAGCTGCCACTGCAGAGTTGGATTTCCCTGGTGCTGACCCTTCAGCCATCCAAGAGGGATCCCACTCTCTCTCCCTCCTGGTTGGGGTCAATCAGTCCCCCATCCTGAGATAGTGAGGCATTTTACTGGCAGTCTGCATGTCTTGCTAAATTTTTTAACTGAGAGAAAGGAGAAATAGAGTGCATGTTCTGTACTCTCAAACCTCACCCTCCATTGCCATTATAATGGAAATGGGCAATTCCTGGAGTGCCAAGTCCCTAAAGCAATTCATCTTCCCTGGCAATCACAGAATGTTGCTCCATATCTTGAAGGAAATTTATCCTTTCTTTGCTCTTCTTCCTATAGGTGTCAATAGGAGGCCTATTCTCCACCCCTTATCATATTCCCACCCCCACCCGGTGATAAACTAGGAGCAGATGGCTACCAAAAAAAAAACAAAAAACAAAAAACAAAAAAACTAAAGCAATAGTCATTGTCACATCTAGTGATTTCTGATCCCAATGCACTTTAACCCAGGAAGCAGTAGTCCAGAAGGAAAGAAGCATACACTTGTATACAGCACTGGAGAAAGGTGAACAGGGAAGGAGATAACCAGAGGGGGGCGTTCTGTTCATCATGCAGCCACTTGAAAAACACAAGCTAATTAGCAGTCTGCAGCCACACAGCACAGCAGTTTAATACAAGAAGTGAACAATGCTTTACCTAATTGAATCTACAGAGCTGACTTAGGTAGGCTGTATGCAATTACACAGATTGGAAGTCAGCCAGGACACCGAGGTTAACAATCTCTTCTTTCACAAAAGGCACCACAGGAACCTTAATGACCACAAGTGGTGAGGGCCACCATCCTGCATCTTATCCAAGGAGCTCACCTCTCAGCCCAGAATCCATCAGATGGACTTAATGGTGATGACTAATTGGCTAGAAGTGTGCCCTCTATCGGCTCAACTGTAGTGCCCTGTAACTAACTCACCAGGCTCAGCAAAAAAGCTTTGAAAGATGAAGAGGAGGATTGAGATGGCTGAGGATAGAGAACAGGTCAAGATGCTAGGTGGGAACCAGAAGGCTACCAATACTTGCTGCTCCTGTGGCCAGAACTGCCAAGAGCATCTTTAAAGTAAGCTGTTATAAAGTAAGCCACCTGCAGGATTTGATCGGAAAAATATAGATTCTGTTTCAGAAGGGCCAGCACTAGGCCTAGGAATCTGCATAAGTAGCTTTCCAAGGGAAAGTGCTGTTGGATTGGGGGCTGAACTTTCAGAAACCAAGTTCTACAGGAAAGAAAAGAGGTTCTCTGTAGGCCAAGGAGAGACTGGCAAAGAGAAGGCTGTCTTCAAAATGCAGTATGACAACCAGAGCTATCCAATTGCTTCATTTGTCCTAGGAACTGAGGGAAGCAAAACCTGGAGATTCCAAATTAATAATGGCATCTAAACTCTACTCTACAACAGCTTAATAATGAGGAAGGGAGGAATGAATTTGGTCCTTCAATCTGTGTCATGAGTCAGACACCTACCTGAACAATGTTCATATTCCTCACTTACTGGTTACACCAGCAAGGAGAGCGAGCAAGAAGCCTGTAATGATGCCTAAGAGCTGACATCATCAAGCTTTCAAAATGAAGCAAAAGAAAACAGGGTAGGGGAGTGCCGATCCTCAGTGCTTGTTTAACCCATGGTAAACTAAGGAAGGGAAAGGATGACAGAGTTGCTAAGAAACAGTAAGTGAACAGGCCATTTTTTAAAGCTTATTGAAGGCAAACATGGTCATTGCTGTTCAAAGGGCTTTTATGATAAAGCATAGATGTACTATTAAGGATCCTAATTGCTGGTGGGATTGACAATTATGTTCTTTTTTTCTCCTTTTTTATTTATTATATTTGAGTTTTAATTTTACACATCAGCCAAGGGTTCCCCTGTCTGCCCCCTCCTGCCCCTGGACAATTATGTTCTTTAATTATTTCCTAAATGGTTTGGGGGGGGGGGTAATGTGTACATATTTTTATAGTGACTTTTTAATGAAAGAATCCACTGATATTTGAGAAGAAATGCACATACTTGAAAGAAAATACCCATTTATCCCTAGTAGAAGCAACACGGTTCTCTCCACTTAGACATACTGTAAACTAGGAAAGGTAAATTTTAAATAGACATATATCCTCATGTATGCTTTAGCCTTATAGCTGCAAAAAGCTACTCCTTGTTTTATATATACATATTTGTGTACATATATATACATATGATGTCATTCAAACTATAACTCATTTAGAATATTCGGCTATCTAAAGCTAGCATAATAAGCACCTATACCAGAAGAATGCAGTCTGCTCAATGAATCTGTGTTATGGAACATCTATTTCGTGGTCCAACATCAAGTAAAGAGAGTTGAAAAGATAAAGAAACATAAAATTGGAAATTAAGTGATACACTTTTGCATAGCTACAAATCTAATGGGGTAAGAGCTTAAGAAAAGAGACGAGATAATTTACTGCAAAGTAAAACCTGCAGTTGATAACACAGATGAAGAAATCTAGTAGAATCCCAGCTGTGGTCAACAGCACTATGCTATGAAAAAAGAAGGAGCAATTGCAATGCAGTGAGTGACTGGAGATGTGGGTGGGGATCATGGGAAAGTTGCCTCAGGCCATGAGGAAGCAACACAGGTTATTGAGCAATTAAAGAACATAAGTTGTAGGGCTAAAGAAATGACTCAGTGGTTAAGAACATTTGCTGCTCTTGCAAAGGACCAGGTTTAGCTCCCAGCACTTGTTGCTTGTTTTTGCTTTTTTTTTTTTTGGACGCTGGTGGGAGAGGGGGTGCGGGAGTGGGGCTGCCACCCAGCTCCCAAGTAAATCACACATGGAGGCTTATTCTTACTTATGAATGCCCAGCCTTAGCTTGGCTTCTTTCTAACCAGCTTTACTTAACTTTAAATTATCCTGTCTAACTTTTGCCTCTGGGCTTTCCCCATTCTCTTCTGGAAGTCCTACTCTTACTCCATGGCTTGCTGTGTAGCTGGGTGGCTGACCCCTAGAGTCCTCCTCCTTCTCTGGATGCTAGCTCCTCCTCCCAGATTTCTCCCTCTATATAGTCTCTCTGCCGGCCAGCCCCACCTATCCTTTCTCCTGCCTTGCTATTGGCTGTTCAGCTTTTTTAGTCTCTCGGGTGTTTTAGACAGGCACAGTAACACTTCTTCACAGAGTTAAACAAATGCAACATGAACAACAGTAGCACACCTTAAAATAATACTCTACTACAACCATCTGCACAGTGGCTCAGAACCACCTATAACGCCAGTTCCAGAGCATCTGACACCTTCTGACTTCTCTGGGTAGCAGGCATGCATATGGCACACATGCATGCATACATACATGCAGGCAAAAATCCTCATACACTAAATAAATAAAGCTTATGAAACTAGATAAATAATATAAGTTCGATTTATGATTTAATTATCTCAAATGATCCAATGCTAGTGCAAAATAAATGTAGGAACAGTAGTGTAAAAAAAAAAAAAAAACCACAAAACCTGGAGCAAAGCTGGAAATGCATCATTATCTAGGCTAACTTTTGTTTCTGGTCCTGGCTGTAAAATTAAGCAGGAAGCAGGGAGCTCCTATAGAGTCTCCGAAATATATGTTTTTGTGTATATTTTTTGAATAGTACATAGAGAACTGAAGAGTCTGAGACAGTGCCAAGGTGCCCAGCCTATGGGCTACAAAATGGTGAGGCCACCAATAAAATTAAAATATCTAGAAATTAGTAATGAGCACCAACTATTGCCCATGTGGAGTTCTAGAAATTTCCCATCTACCTAGAAATTGGCCTTGGCCTTGTGGAGGCTATAATAAACCTAAACCAGATAGCACCAAGTGTTGAGGCAAAGCTATAGGATAAGGAAAATAATGCCATTGCATGCTACAGAACTAGCAGGATGAAGTGAGATGATGGTAAACAGTGAAAATTCAGAGTGATGTGAGGACTGTCTGCTGCCAAAGGAGAAACATAAACACCAATGCAGGCTCAAACCCTTTGACACAATGATATCCTGCCTGTAATGCTAGAGCAATGGTAGCACAAAGTTTGTGGAAGTAACCAACCAATATCTCATTTGACTGAAAGCCCACTCCACAAGATAGAACCCATACCTGACATAGCCTGGGTGACGAAGAACCAGAGACTAGATGGCCCAGGAACCTAGGGTAAAACCAAATTCTACTTCCTGTTACTACTTACTTACAAAAAGTAGCAATAAAATGACTACTAATGTATCCTACTATATTAATAGGTCAGTGCCTTGCCCAGCCATCATCAGAGAAGTTTCCTCCTGCAGCAGATAGGAATAAATACAGAGACCCACAGACAGACATGCAGAGAGTGAAAGACTATGGAACACTCAACCCGTCTTTGTTAGAGTTTTATTGCTGTGAAGAAACACTATGACCATGGCAACTCTTATAAAGGAAGACATTTTAACTGGAGTGGGCTTACAGTTCAGAGGTTTAGCCTATTATAATTATAGCAGGAAGTATGGTGGCATGCAGCCAGAGATGGTGCTGGAGAGGTAGCTTGAGAGTTCTACATTTGGATCTGCAGGCAGCAGGAAAACCGCTTTCTGACAGGTTAAGAGGACCAAAGACTGGTTGTAGCCACTCTTGGTGGTCAGCTTCCTCAGTGGGTATAGGCACATTGCCTCACTTCATAGCAACTACTCTTACCACCTTCAACATGGGCTTAAACTGTATCTGTGTGTGTCTCTGTGTATATATTATATGTATGTGTGTGTGTGTGTGAACTTTAATGACATGAATAGAAAAGATATAGTTAGCTTATGATCCCACATCTGAATATTCAACCCAGCACATCACCATTAATCAAACACTATTGAATTTTTTTCTATTTACAATAAGAATACAGGGGTTTTTTTTCTTGTCATTATTCTCTGAATAATATAACTATGTACACATCACTGGCATTGTATTCCATGTTATAAATAATCTAGAGATCAGTTAAAGTGTATAGGGGGATGTTCATCTGTTCTATATTTATAATATTGCATATGCAATATTTTAAATAAAGAACTTGACCTTTATGTAGGGATCTTGTTATCCCAGGGAGACCTTAGAACCAGTCTCCCCAGAAGACTTAGGGGTGACTATTCTGTTATGGGGGGTTGACGTGGTGCAACATCCAAGCAGAATCCATCCTCAGCACTCAACACTGCATGGGCAGGGCCTCAAACAGAGAAAGTACTGGATTCACAGTGGGAACACCTGATCTTCTCATCCAGGATTTCCTTTTCCCCTGTCACATGGAACAGCATATCTTCTTGTAGCCCTGATTTCTTCTGTTATATTAAAAGACATTTACAATACCTATAACCAAAAGGACCTCTATGGAATTGAGAGCTGGATGTGAGTAACAGCCCAGTAGAAACTCTGAACTTGAGTTGGTTTTTGCACTCATACTTCCCTCTAGGCTCCTTTTCAAACCGTAGGCAGATCTCTGCCTGTTACAACACTCAACTGATCCCCCCTTACATGTAGTGATGTTGTTCCTTGAGAGCAGGAATTTTTTCTTCACAGTTGCAGCATCCCATGTAAATGATAGAGGATAGTACCATAAAGTGATTTGACAAAACATTTTAGCAAAGAGGGAAAGGAAGGCATTATGTAAAAGAAGGAAACAGATTGAGATGTATCTGTTTCAGAGTAAATGTTTCAAACCACAAAAGTGAATGCATTCACCAAGACACTTCAGAATCAGCAAGAAGGAAGGAATGAAAGGCAACCTGGGATCAAGCACTGCATGAACCACTAAGTAGCAAACGGGAAAATTAGAAAGTAAACAGCGAAATTGGAATTAGCTGCATCACCCAGACTTGAAGAGTGACATCCAATAAGCATTAGCCAATAAATAACTCCTGCCCAAAAGGATCCAAACAAATTTCAATTAGCTGCCATTTCACCAGTTAGAAACTTCTAATAATCCCCCATTTATCTAATAACCACATTCTAGCACAGCGATAACTCCAGTTCTTAATGAGAGCTTGAAGATTCAAAAGTTCCTTGTGAATTATCAAAGGATGCTAATTCTGTGTCCTTGTAATTTTAGTATTAATTGTGTTATTTGATTACTGCTAATCCGCATATGATAAGTGTTTTTAAGCAGAACATTTGCTTAATCAGAACTTTCTATGCCCCATCTAAGTGAAAAGAAAGTTACTGAAGATGAGTAAAAATGGTATGTTAAGCCATTTTCTTCAGCTGTTCCTTGAGAACACACTTGAAAGCACTCTCACAACATACCTAGCCAATAATAAAAAACCTACCTCCTCTCCAACACTCACTTTGTGTCTTTTTAATTGACATTTTGGAATTCACCTGAAAGCATCAACAATTTGCCAAGACAAAACTTGGCCTTGGAGAAGACACCATATTCAACACCAATCTGGAGAAAACAACATATTTAATTCATTTAATTTGATTTTAACTGTTATTTTCCTCATTATTACAATTTGAGCACCATACTTGGTTCTAGCAAAACTAGACTACAGGCAATGAAGAGTTAAAGCCAGGACATTCACTCTGTATGCCCTATGCTCTTGCCACCTCATCTCAACCCCTCCTTCCCTATGGCACCACACAATGAATAATGCTTTAGACATAGTTTTTGCAATGCTAATATCTGAACAGTAAAAGATACCTTAAGACCTTCATCAAGATTTTTTAAGGCCTCATTTAATGTCAGTGTCAAGGTTCTGTGAAGAATAATTAATAGAACCAAACAAGGTCTATGTGGCCATCGATTGCCTGGGAATTTATGCAGGTAACTCATTAATGCCACAGGGAGTTCTGCATGTAAATCCCAAAGCCTTGATAGGGAAATGGGACCCAGTGATTTTCCCCCTATAAAAAACACAAACAATGACAAGTGAAAAAGCAAATAACCTGAATATCTATACCAACAACTCTGGGGCCTGTGAAAGTTTTCCATTTCCACCCTGTCACCTCTTCTTCTCACATGTATAAAAGATGGGGCAATTATTTCAACAAACCTACCCGTATAAATCAAGGCAGTTTTGCTGTGGGAAGACGGGGTGTTTAAGGCATTTAATATTTCAGCGTCCCCAGATTATCGCCAGGATCCATTTCACTTTGTGGTCAAGTGCATGATTAGCCCTGTGACAGGAGATTGGCCATTTTCTATGAAGATCTGAAAAGGCTAGTAAACAAATACCAGTTGGAAAAGTAAGACCAAGTCTGCGGACTGGAATGCACCCTACTTGTAATGGGAACAAAAAGCTGGCAATCAAATCTAAAGAAAAAGCAAAATCACAGCAGAATGACCTACTTTAAGGCATTTGCCAAAGAAGCGGTGTTTTCAGACAGCTCTTCTGAAGCAGCGCCTCTCTGTCTATGCCATCTGCAGATTTATTACTTTGCCTGAAAAAAAAAAAAAACAAAGGGGGGGCTCTATTTGAATGATACAGGAAAGATTCCAGTATTGTGGGCACCACACCCACACCTACTGATGTGGTCCAAGGTTTTGCTTTAGAGGCACCTAATTAAGAAACCCTGACTCATTTACATGGAGACGTTTGATCTAAATTACACTCCAAACCGCACCAAATTGGGAGCATCTGGGAATGTGAAATGTTTGTTCCCTGTGATGGCTAGAACAGGGCCAGCTCTGGACGGCACATGTTCAAGTGACGAAAAATATTTCACATGTAACGTACTTCTGAGACCCACTTTTCCACTAATAATTCATAGCAAGCCTAACCAGTATCTGTACTTCCACAATTATTTCAGGCTGTGAAAAATTATGTCACTATTTTTCTTCCTACAGCTAGAAGGAGGTAGAAGACCACCCACTTAGCTTGTTGTCATTGATAAAAAGGCCTTAAATGCAGCCAATAGCAAAAAGGCAAAGCTGGACAGGGTAGAGGCTGGTCATTATAAATATCCAAGTTGCCTCCAAAAATGCTGAGTGGCGATCTCAAGGGCTAAGTCCCAAGTATTAGCTCTCTCATCACTGCCTGGACTCCTCCAGCCATCCCACTTGGCTTGCTGGGGTCTCAGCAAAGCTCTACCTCCCAAATCATGGAGGCTTCACTGTGCCTGGAGAGGCAGCTCATGCAGGTGAGGCTGTTTCCAGAACAGAGATCATGGGATCTGCCACAAGATGACATCTGGATGCAGTCCAGCTCATTCCCACCAGGTAAAATGTCTAAGAAACTCAAAAGAAAACATTTCTGTCTTGGATGCTCTGAGCAGTACTCGGCACATAATTCACATAAAACAGTGTTGTGTTTCAAGTACAATAAACAGAGCTTTATAGATACAGTCAACCCAATACTTCAGCACCTGATGGCCATTTTACCTTATTAGGCTATATGTCACCAATGTTTCAGCAGGAGTCCAAGCAACAAGAGGAACGTTTAAAAATAATACTGGTGTCTTTTGTCTAAGGACAATATTAATGCATTTATCTGATGTGCCGTGTTTTTCAGTAGCTGGAATGAGATTTGAATATATTAATATTTTCATCAGCAGAGCCCAGGGAGCCCGGTTAATAACTTATGCATGGATACATAGATAAACTTCAGACAGACGTAAGGTTTTTAGCTCTCATGTTGGTAATACTTGGAGAGATCGGATGAAAGGGGCTGTGCTCCCTGAGTCTTTGTTGTGGGCATGCATTGTGACAGTATGGAGCCAGAGTTCTTCTGGTTGTCTACACAGCCTGGATTCAATAAACTGTTATGTATGCATATTATGACAATGTGGTCAAGGAAACCAGATTTTTTTACTCTACCTTCAAGTGCTTACGGAGCCTGGGTCTGGTGCTTATTTTTCTTGTCCCCATTCAATATGTTAACATACTCATAATTTGATACAGGTTATATTCACTTTATAATTACAGTTATGAACTTAGTTGAAAAAGCACTCAAATCACACAGAATTAAAAGTATTCATTATATTCTATGGTGTACTCTTCAGTCCCGTGTAAATCCCAGGTCCAAAGAGACTATATGCCATAGGCCTGCCATGAACAACACCACAGGCTATAGTACAACTTAAACAACAGACATCCTTCTGTGGCCACTCTCCATCACTTGCAGATGATCTTTTTCTACCTTCTTGATGATCTTGTGGTCTTGCTTCTGTGCCTGTGTGCTTCCTCTATCTCTGTGTGTACTCAGGTAAGGACATAGTCAGACACTTAGAGCCAGACTTAGCAACCTCATTTTAACTTAGTGGCCTTTTTACTACCCTAACCTGCTTGCAGCTGTAGTATGAGGAACTGGAAGTTAAGGCTTTACCATGTACATAGAGGGGACCTAAGTCAACCAACACTGCACACAAGGGTTTGTGCTTCTCCAGGTTCCTGGTGCACTCTGTGTCACATGTGTAGTTATTAAAGCCCAGAACTCAAACCAATATTCATATTTCTAAATCATCAGTGTTTATCCAGTATGACTTTCAGTTATAGCCTCCATTAATAAGAAATGGTGATAGCTTCCGAGGTTCAGGGGAATAAGCAGCAGTGTGACCCTTCTCACACCTGCTAGATTGGCAGGAAGTTCTCCACATACAGTAAGCATTACCATGGGCCTGCCGGAGCCCCACCCGCCATCAGGGACCAGGTCTCCAGGCCTAAGTGCCTCCTTCCCCATTACCGCACCTCCATTAGGAGCTCCTAATGCAAGAGCTAGCGCTTCCACAATAAGACATTGCACTTACACCCCACCTTTCAACTCAGCGTTTCCAAATGCTTCAAAAATCATTATTTTCTTTATTATTTATTTGTGGAATCCCAGCATTGGGAAGTGAAGTCAAAGCCACAGAGCTATGATCTTAGTTACACAGACTTAAACCTATGCTCAAGTTTCCCCTTGGTGTGCCAGGAAAAACCTGAAGTGAACTTGTGCATGTATGTGTGTGAGTGGAGGAAAGGGGAACGGATACTAAGACCCGAGATGTGCTGCTGCTTACACACTTAAAAAACTTGAGAAAAGGGTCATTTGTTAGTGTTGTCCCAATAAACTACAGCCCAACCAAGAAGAAAGCAGGAAAGCAAGTGAACCTTTAGATGCCACAGTTCAGGAAATGGAAATGAATTAATTACCCTACCCAAGGTCATTCATTCACAAGAAGGCTTTTAGGAAGAGTATTAAGCCATACAGGAAGTAGAAGTCAACCATACCCTGCTTATTATTCCCTGGTCATGATTTCCTGTCAAGCTATCCTTGACACTGAATTTAACAGTCTTTCACTGAGCTGAAAGGGCTTAGAGAAACTATCACTGCCCAGCCACACTTCCCTTCTCACTATTGCTGATCATCATTGGATTTTGTGCCTACTTTGCTTGAAACAACTCTATTGTTTTCCATGACCTCTATGGTGTTAAGTGCATATTGTCTATCCTTTTAATGTTTGAACATGGTCCAACCCCTGTGACACAGTAGACTATCAATAAATGTTGGTGAGATGTATGAATAACAGGTTTTTATATCACACCAAAGGCAGTCTCAACGTGAATTTGATGTATCTTGTTCACTCAGTAAGGTCATAGACTAAGACAGATCATAGCAAAGCATGGCTATTGAAGATACTATTGAAAAACACAGCAAAATAATGAATTAGAGATAGCTTTAAACCAAAGTGACCAAAGTGTGTGTCTCACACTATCCTGATTACTGTTGAATTTAGCCAGGGAAGATTTCCTGGAAGAAGTGTAAGTTTGAGAACTTTCATGATGGGGAGAGGGGACAAACAATGGGTGAGTGTTCTGAATATGGGTGTGACCAAGAAGAAACACTCAGTTAACAACTGAGCTCCAGAAGAACAGGGTAGGCAAATAAGTGGAAGCACTTCAATGGTAATGAGAGATGTCCAAAGAAGGCAAAAGACACAGGCCACAAGGCACAGAGAGCTTCCTTGAGATGTGAAAGCCATATTGTTAGCGATGTGGTTGGGATTGTACTCAAAGTAGAAGTTTAGAAAACAATTAACATAGTGCATCCAAGGTGAGGAGCCTGTTTCTTCACCCCTGTTTTGGTACAAGCCCTTCCCTCTATAGTTCTGTATTGTCCCCAGAGCTGGGGGGTTTAAAAGGGGCTCAGAACCTGTCAATAGATGCATGCCTTTCACAGTATGCATGTGATGGATTTTTGAAAGGATATCCACTGTGCTTAGAAATAGGTATGCGACAGTGCTTTGTCTTCACCGTTTAAAACTGGCTGTCCTGACTCTCCAAGAAGAAAATGCTGCAAAACAGAAGAAGCAGTGTTTTCTGAAAATGAGTAATCAAAACCACCAGAGAGCTGCTGGTGTCATCATGAAACTCACCAAGAAACAGCAGCGCAGCAGAAGTGAACTTCAAAATGCAGATGTGACTTCCTGCCCTAAATTAAAGAGAAATGTTCCCATTACCTTCCGTAACTCAATGCTAATCTATTATATTTTGCATTTACATTTTACACATCAGTACACCAAAGTGGACTCTACTTTTTAAAAAATAACTGTTGAGTTTCAAATCAAGAATTAGTAGCTCAGCATCATGGGTGCATATGGAAAGATTTTTGTCTGAGGAGGTTTGGGGAGAGGTTGGTTTTGGTTGGCTCTGAGGAATTTTGGTCCAATCAACACCTTGGCCAGAAGAGGAGGGAGGAGGAGAAAGCCTCTTTTAAAATCCAGTGCCATGCGCTAAGCCTCTTTGCAGACATGTGGGAGTTGAGAGACATCCAAAACAGGCAAGCAGAGGTGAAGCCACCATGGGAGCAACAACTGACCTTTATTCTCATTTCGGGTCAGAAATGGCACTGAGGTTTTCTCCAGCAGAGCAGAAGATGTCTAGTCTTCTGATGTCAAAGATGAACAGACTTAGGACTTCCCCATGTCATCTAACAATGTTGCAGGGCCCCTAACAGAGGTCACTAATGCTGTGCAAAGAAAATGGAAATCGACTTACCATTCTAGGTCATTAGATACAGTTAAGATTTTTACATTTTCAGGTTCCAATAGAACTGATTTCTTCCCCTGACCCCCTTTCTACAAAATGCTTAGATTTGCTTGTCATAGCTCTCCTTGGCACTCTGTGAATTCCATACAAGAACCACTAAGTGAGTAAATTTGGTGATCATCCTGCCTTATTCTCCTAACTTTAAAATGCACACTCTTCATTCCCACCGCCTCCCTCCCATCCAGATCCCTCTGTATGCTTTCTGCCTACCCATGATGGTATGGCTTCTTTGGAAGTTTTGACTCTACTTCCAATTCTTACAATAGGGAAACTTATTAGGGAACCTGCCCAGTGTGTAAACATCTTCCTCTGCTCTGACTGCTCGGCCTTGCCTAGGAAAGCTGTAGAGAAGCACATTGAATACTCCATGTTGGGTATGAAGTGAATATAGGCCAAAGCACATTGCCCTTTTTGTAATTCTTGCAGATCATCTGACATGAATAGTTAGCCATGTATCCCATACTTCACCAAGTATTTAAAAACACATGATTGCAATTTATCACCACATAAAGGAACCAACCATCTTCTACTTATGCAACCAAACTCTAGTATAAAGAGACTATATTATTGCATAGGTCATCAAAAATAACCTGGAATAGGTCCAGTATTTGGAATGCAGACCTAATTAAATGATGCAAAACCCCTAGATATAACTTCAATGCAAAACTATCTCCCTCCTTAGAGAAACTTCTGTCTGTGCAAAAATTATTACAAGTGTGTGGCTCTGAAAGATGAATAATTGAATTACTGTAGGTTCCCATCCATGGATTTGTTTTCCAAGACTTCAATTGTTCTCAGTCAACAACAGGCCAAAAACATATTAAGTGAAAAAAACTAATATGGAAAATTCCATAAATAAATAATTCATAAGTTTAAAGTTGTATACTACTCTGGACAGCAGAAATTTCTCACTTTCTTATCCAGAATATGAATCATTGCCAGTGTACCTGTACCATAGACACTACCTGCTCGTTAGTTACTTAGTAACTATCTTAGGACCAGATCTATTACTGCATTCAGTGTTGCATTTCAGTAACTCTTATTCTTAACAACTGCCACACAGCCCAAGAATATTGAAACGCAGGAGGTACCAGCGTGTAGTACACAGACACACAGGACAGATAACCTCTGTTGCCCATGTTATACTAGGCTGAATCTTAAAAACACGTAGGAGAGACGGAGTTTGGCACTATCTGCAATATCAAGCATCCACTAGGAATCTTGCTAACAGATACATGGCTAAGGAGGGATTATTGTGTATACAAAAAGAACACAGTACCAAGTTAACTTGCAAAAGGGAAAATAATAGGGAATTTTGAGTCTTGATACCTCTGGGCAAATGTGGTCTGATAATACAAGGAAAGCCAGAATGTTCTTAGAAGTTAACAGTAGTCACAATCACTGGACAACCATCCACAATTAATGAAATTCAAAAAGCAAGAAAGTCTTGAGCTAAACCTGACTGACATTTAACAAGCAAATGGATCTTCATAGCATCCATTTGGATCCTGAACCCTATCTTCCCATCACTTTTATTTTCTTTCTGGCTTTAAATGTATTTTAATATTTCTATTTCAAATGCATTTTAAATATAATTCTTTCACTTAATAATGTAGGAGTGTAAATCAAGTAAATAATTAAACTTTAAAAATCAATGTGGAGCTTAGATTTATAGCTTATTTAGACATGTTTAATGAAAGGGTTTGTGGACCGTAGATATGTACTATCTGTATGTATAGTAGATGGTTCACAGCTTCACATAGTAACTTTCACCAAGCAAAGGATTTTGGTTGTTAAGTTGTGGGATAGGGAAGATCAGCAATCAATAATACAGATTGGTCACTGTTACAGCACGGAGAAAGACATGAGCTTTTCGTAGAATGAAAGAAAGGGAAATAATTTTCACAAAACTATAAGTATCTTAGTTTGAAGATAACTTTATCTCAAGCAGCAGTGAGGTTATAAAGAAATGAGGAATGACTAATAATGAAAGACATTGTTTTCTTGCTAAATTAATATCAAGGCAGTGAGGATAAGCACTCCCTTGCCTTCTTTTATGTATTTTTCTTCTGATTCTGAGCTCACCAAGTGGCAGTCTCCTGGTTGTCTTCACCAGGCTCAACTGTGCTTTCTAACTAAGGGCTGGGAGCCTCTGACTCCTCAGGGCATGCCACAAGAATACCAAGCGTAATAAAGAAAGCTTTTGTTTGTCTGGCAGTCCTCTAATTGTAAGGAGAAATGAAGTTGGGGTGACTGTTGACTCGTGGGAACGGACTTAACTCAGTAAATGAGAGAGGGGCAGGAAGTGAGTCAGGAACAGGGAAAGGGCGCTTTTTATTGAATGGTCACCAGTTGCCGCTGCTCGACAGTGAGCATCATTGTCTGAGACACCTTTCAAGGACCACTGAAGAATCCCAGTGAAACACTTTCTAGGAATGCAGAGAAGTTAGGTATCTGATTTGCTTTGACTGCAGGCATGTGTGTGACCAAATAAAGCAGATCCCTGAAGAGCCTTTTCCAGATGTATATGTAGCATTTCTAGTTTATCTGAGCCTATTTGGAGAATGAAGGCCCTTCAAAGTAATATAATCCTCGTGGATGGAGGGCTCAGTACTCAGGAACGGAGGCTCCAATTCCCAGTTATGTCAGTGAGCTGAGCTTTCATTGCAGACTTCAACATTAAGCTGAGAGGAGGAGGGGGAGGGAGGAAGGGAGGAGGGAGGGAGGAAGGGAGGAGGGAGGGAGGAAGGGAGGAGGAGGGAGGAAGAGAGAGAGGGGGGAAGGGGAGAGGGAGGGAGGGAGGGAGGGAGGAAGGGAGGGAGGAGGGAGGGAGGGGGAGAGAGAGAAAAAGAGAGAGAGAAAAAGTTAAAACTGCCAAAATTCATTTTTTAGAGGAGACAGTTTTAACAAAACCATTCACTGATCCACATTTACCAGACAAGCTACTGCAAATTTTACATCAGAAACTGTCAGTTAATTTTCTCTGAGGTTAAAAGAACTTATTTTTTTGTCTTCATTTGCTCAGTTGATGAACAAGAGTTTCCCCTGGGCTAAATATGTTGTCACCTACCTATAAAGACAGAGGGTAGATCTGTGCTGTGGGGAAGACCTGGGAAGCATGGGGGATACTTAAGATCAAATGTGAAGCTGTCTGTAAAGTGTTTAAGTCCATACTATTATTATAATACCTATTATCTACTTTTCAGAAAGAAAAAAAATTTTAACAAATTTACATTTATCTATTATTTTTACCAATAAGTCTATAAAAATTTGTTGTGAGAAATTTCTATAGGAATTTACTTTTACAAAAACTTAAATATAGTCATACAAAGGCAGAAAATTTAAAGAATTTCCCATTCTAAATCCTCACGTTTTTGTCAGCTGACCCTCATACTCACAAACATTTGAGCTTGAATCTTCATGAAGTATCCCATCTAGTGCAGGATGTGAGGACAGCGTCTACCTCAGTTTAGAAGTGCCTGAGCAATAAATTCCCCTCAGACAATCACAGTCCTTTTCTCATCAGTGATAGCCAGGGGCAGCAGCAAAGGGTGAGGGAGATCCATCATGAAATGCCCAGTGTCAATGTGTTCTTCCAACTACTTACTGACCTTCAGCTTGCAGCCACACTGCTGACCCTTATGAGTTGGAGCCTGAGGGGAAAATGGCACTGAGTACTGATTCCTATGTCCTGTTGTTCTGTGGTCTCAATTAAGTGCTAATTAATTACCACTGGCATCTTTGGCATTGCTTGTCAAATTGCATTTAGGACTCTCTTTTCGCTATTACAACATCAGTAGCCCAAATCCTCAGCTAAAATTCCCATGTGTTCACTTAGCCTCTTTTTCCCTCTTTTCAAAGTTATGTTTAAAATTTCAGCAAATATATCTATAACCACCACAGGAATCTTTCAAATACAACCAACAGGAATTGGTATTGTCAATTTTGATTAATAGTTCTTCATTAATAAACATCCTGTTATTCCATCTCCACCTGCAGTTGCTGATGCTGCCTGGAATCAATTAACTCTTATAATTTGATTTATTTTACAAAGACATTTTTGGATGTGCTGTGTTGATGATAAAGGTCCTATTTGAGCAGTTCTTGATTGCAAGTTAGATTGTACCTGAATGGCTTTCTCTTCCTGTGTGAACGTATATACAAGAGTGTGTGTTTTGCAAGAGAATAGGAAGAAAATATTCCTCAAAGAAGTCTTGATTTTTAAAATTCATTTAAAAAACATCATGGGGGGCATTCCTCCTGAATGTTCTGGCTTTATCTGAAGACGCCTAAGGAATACAGATCCTAAAATGTTATGAATCTTCTCTCGCAATCAAGTCCCTTTATTTAGCAGATTAGCGACTCTTCTTTTAAATTAAAGAACAAAGTAAAACTATGAAGTGATAAAGCCAAAACATCAGCTAGCACTATGCCATAGAGGCTGATATGCAACAACTTTACTTTGCTTTTCTTAGATGTGATTTCTTCTGCTTCTCTCTCTCTCTCTCTCTCTCTCTCTCTCTCTCTCTCTCTCTCCCTCTCTCTCTCTCTTTTTACAAGCTGCCATTCTAGATCAGTATTCAGTTGCTGAATCAGTATTAGGTGACATATGAAATCATATCTAGACATTTAGATAAAATTTGGTCCAAATGACAGAAGCCCAATTCAAACTGTTTAGGCAAAAGAAAAACTCTTCTGAACTACATAAATGAAAATTTCATGATTAGACAGGACTCTGCATGCTAGAGCCAATTGCCAAAGGGTATTGAAAGAGGTTCCCTTCCCACCCCTAAACTCTGTTCACCACCGGGTTAACTTTGTTTTAACTTAGAAATCTTTTTTTGCCTGGCAGCAAAACGGCAGTGCCAGGATTATATCATGTCAACTTCACATCATTGGAGGCATGCATGCTGCTCTTCTACTGTGGGAAGAGAAACTTCCAGGAATCCTTCTCCTTGGCCTGGCTCATGTCCCTTGTTTATTCCTTGTTTGTTCCTGATCCATTCTCTATAGCAAAAGAATGCATGGCTCTCATTAGCTGAGTTTGGAGGGCAGGCCCACCCTGGGTTAACTTCAGACAAGGCAGAGAGTGGAGTGGGAAGAAAATAACTTCTCCCAAACATGATCTCACTAAAAGGAGGAGGGAATAATGACTGGAAATAAGGAGAAAAATCTACCAGCCTACAACTATAAATTATTACTGTGATTTCCCCCCAACAACTCATCTATCTTGGATGAAAATAATAGTTCAATCAATGATAGTGAATAAAAGCTAAGTGTCATCAAGGAGCACTGACACCTATAATTAGGCAAAGTTGCCTATACCTTCCATTTTCGAGCAAACTGGTATTGTTTTTATCAAAAAAGAGGGTAACTGTGCATCCCTTCACCCACATGACAGGAAAGAAGGCCTATAGTAAAGCATACATTGAACTCTGCAAAGTTACTATCCACACCCCATAAAAATTAATGCATGGAGACAGCACAGTCTAATAATACGGGAAAAGGCTTCAGAGGATAAGTGCTGGGTTCCAATCTCAGGAGTTTTGCTTCTTAGTTGTGAGTGTACACCAAGTTCTCAATCCTTCTACCCTTTTAGGTTTTTGCACAAAAAATAGGAGTACTATGAAGATTAAGTGGATAATATATACATAGTGTGCTCAGCATAGTACCAAGCACATAATGTAATTTTTCAAAAATTGATGGTTATTATCATGTATATCAAATGAAATAATGTAAGCAAATCACTTTACAGTGTGCATGGCCCTGGGAAGCCCTTAGGAGATGATAACTAGACGCTACTGACATGAAATGGAACAAAGAGCACGTGGATAGGAAAATGAAAAAGCTCAAGCAATATCAACTGTGATGGATTCGAAAAAGAAAACAACAAAAAAAATCCTTTTGCAAGTTCAGTCATACCTAACCCCATTCTCAGAGAAAATCCTTGGTAATTTTAGATAAAACGAGATTTATCTCCTTTCCAAAGAAAGCGTTCCTGAAGCAGCTTTCTTCCTTTTCACTCTCATATTTCATCAGCTGACATAATAGCTAATTAAATTACATAATTATAATAATAAGTACAACTGGCATAAACTTGTTTGGGACTCTCTCCTGGGACTTCCCTCTAGTGGGAACAGATGTGCACAGTTGAGAGTCATTAGCTAGCTGGGAACATCAAATGTGTTGTGGGCATTGGTCAGTTATTTTATAGGGGAAATGGAGAGCTGGAGGAGTGGAATCAGACAGGAGGTCTCTGCCAGCCGTCAGGAGTCTTTGCACTCTTCTCTACCTGAATTCCCCTAGCTCTTAATATTTGGCCACAAATTTGGCATCTTTACTTAGATTTCTTAAACAACTGTTCATAACTGATATGCTCGAAACTCCATAACTGGAATTTTAAGCATGGCTTCCAGAAACAGCATTGTTACCGGAGAGTCACCACTGTGCACTGGAAAGAAAGGAACATAGTAAGAAAATGGGAGACTATGGGGGAGGACCTATCCCTATTAGTCTTAAGTAGTAGGCTATATTATTCACTTCTAAGAAGGACGTAAGAGAATCTTGTTTCACAGCCTTAAATGACACTATGAATTGGATAGAGTCTAAAGAGACATTCTGAGTGTTTGTTTAATGACACAGATCTTCCGACTGGACAATTGTATGAAAGGGGAAATTGTCTCCATCTTTGTGGTGATCTCATGATTGTAACTTACATGTTTATTATATTGTAGTTTTCAGAATCAGAATGCTGAAAAAATAAACAATATTGGCAACACGCATATTCTTAATTCAATGTTTTGGGAAATTGGTGATTCTGTGTTGTTTAGGGTACTACAGTACACATTACCAGCTAAAATATAAAGTTCTTACAGGTGAATGTATGCTGTTATTGAGAAGGGTATTGGGTGTTACTTACTGTTTGCCCTGGGAAGTCAAATTTTCATGATCAGAATACTTTTATGTTGACTTTGGGTGAGGAAAAAAGATTTACAAGTAAGCTTATCATTTTGCTGTTTTTATTTTTCCAATGCAAATCATACGTTCTGCTTCATAAATAACTTACATGTAATAGTGTTCAGATTTTCTTCATATCTTTATTGATAATATTTTGTTTATTCTTTGACAATTTCAAATAAGGTATTTTCATATAATGTATTTTCATCATATTCACCCATGACCCTCTTTTATTGCCCCCTTTACTCCCACTGAATGAACCCCTTCTATTCAACATTCTTAATCAAAAGACTAGGTGCCAAAAGACCGGTTAGGACCACTCTTTGGTTCAAATCCATTCACATCTCCCTCCTAAAAAATCTGTAACAAAATGTGGCCAGGTCTACTCACTGGGAGTAAAAGCAATGTTTTGTTAAATAATCATGGAGCATATTGAATAAATGTCACCAGAAAGGAAGTCTGGTGTCAAGTAAGAAGAATAGTACTACATTGTATTAAGGGGCTAGGATTTTATCTTGTAAATGAGTAGATTTTTTTAAACAGAGATTGACTCACATGAATCCACCTATAAGCATACTGTCTTGGAAGGCTCTGTGGCCTATGCTTTGGGATGGGCAACAAGAGCAACTTAAGTATACTTGAGAGGACAGAAGAAAGTTATCTATTACTTTGGAAAAAAAGATAGCAAATCTTCAGTCAGTCTCCCTAGCAACTTAACTGGGGTCGCAGACTAGATTCTGATCCAGAAAAGGAAAGGAAAAAACACAGCAGAAGCTCCACTTGTGAAAACTGACTACAGGTGGCTCACTCTTGCTGCATCTTGGGATCAAGGCCTGACAGGATCCCTGAGCATACCATACCTGAAGCAGAAAGATATGGCACCAAGAAACCTGGGAGATGACTTCTTTCATTCCACATGTCATTCCCTTAAAAGTGAAATAAAATTTGTTCAGCCCTCCCCTCTTTCAACATTAGGCATACAGCATCTCTGAGATTATTCCAGGGTGGGGACACTTCCTGTAGTCTTGCCTGATGCTGCCTCACTTTTAACTTACCCATGCTTTCCTGCAGGAGTTCCTTATCTTGACAGTTCCTCTGCCTGTTTTCCAGCGTTTCATTCCCAGCCAAAGAACTGGCAGAAATTTACCAAAACTTCACCAGGGATGGGAAGCAGACTCAGCATCTAGTCCAGCAGATAACTTCCACTGTAGAGGTGCTTAGTAGGCTTCCCTGGTGCTGGAAACCCCCTATGCTTTGCCTTCCCCCTCTAAGAATTCCTATAGGTTTTCTACTTCATCGCTGCCTTCACCAGGCTACTCAGCCCCATTCTCCACTCTCAGGGTGTATATAATCTCTGTGTGCACAGCCATCAGAAGTAACTCCATTTTTCTGTCTTACATAGAAAATGTGGTTCTCATTTTTCTGGCTGCATTCTAAGGATTGTCTTTTCACAACCTAAATGCCCATCATAGTGTTTTGCTAAGCAAGAAAGAAAAACAGGTACTTTTCTCGCATTAGTGGAATCTTGCTGTCTGCTATTAAAATAGCATTTTCCCTATTATACTTGAATCTATAACTTGAGTATAATTGTATATCAGATTGATATACCTAAGTTGATCTGCAGATAGTTTACTGGGCTCTCCCTGTATGTGTGGACCCATCTGAGTACCACAGTTTGACTGCATATTAGAAAGTACAGACATTTCAAGATCTACATGCTGACATCCTGTGGCAGGTTAAGATGGAATCTTACCAGAGAGGCAATTCCCTTGAGCCATCATATGCAAACTATTTCCTCAGTTGAGAAATATGACCTGAGGATTTCACTGGGAACTGGGGTCATGAAATTGCATTGTACAGACCAGTGAAGACTGTGCAATAAGAAGCAATTCCAACAGCACCAGGCTGTTGGAATCATTTCAGAAATCTACACCTTGGAACAATGTTGTGGTGACAACAAGCATAATGTCAACTATCTGCCAGGGCTGTCTATTGATCTAGTCCCAAGTAACACCAGGCATTTTATGTCTTATTACAGAATAGATGTGGCCCCAGACTGTCAGTAGCACAGAGCTACTGAGTGCTATAAATGAAACCGACTCAGGAAGTAATAAGTACAGAGTCTGCTCTGCTTTTCAGTATTTTTGCATTTGAACACTGACTTTAACTGCTTGTTGCTTATCCAATACTAAAAGAATACTTCTCATTTTTTTCTGAATACTAAAGTTGTAAATAAATTTGTTTTTAAAAAAAAAAGAAAAGAAAGACAGGCAAGAATTTAGCAACTACAGTCAATCTACAATGTTACTGTGATATGTTTCAGCATCTTGTCAGTCATCCCCTCCTACACGTTTGTCCCACACCAGATCACTAAACCAAATGATGACAAAAGTATAAAAGGACCAAAGCAACTCACTAACCTTGACCAGGACTGGCCCCTGGACAAGCATGGGGGAAACCTCCACAGGCCTGGAATGAACAGTTGGGTTGTGGCTGGGACATTAGTGGACATCATCAGTAAGGACTATTAGATAGCTTTTATTAAAGAATTTGCCAAGCAAATAAAATAAAACTGACCTAAAGAAAATATTTTAGTCTTTTACTGGGCATGCTCAGAAAGAGCACTTTAACGTCTTTTATTTTTTCAAATTTTCAACCATTTTCTTCAAAAACATGGCTTGATCTTCCCCACTCAATGATAACTGGGGTTATATGCCAACTTTGACGTTTTGGCTTCAGCTGTTTGAGAGCTATATGTGTTCCCCCAAAAAGGATGGAATTATTTTTTTCTGAGTAAAGAAGGAACCATATGTTTTAACCCTCATATGGATTTATTGAAAAGGATGAATTAACATCCTATAATATTTTATCACTAGACTTAAAATACAGAATTTAGATCAAAAGTTGAGGAAATATTTTTTAAGAAATAAAATGGAGATGCAGATATTTAGTAACTAATACCATGGATTTTAAGCTGTATCATTAAATACAGAGCCATGCATGTGTACCATAATTGTTATCAAAATGGCAGCTAAAACAAGGCAGTTTGGATACATTAGCAAGAAGGACCACACACAAACCAAATTTTGTTTTTTATTTTATTATTATTATTACTATATTTGTGTTTTAATTTTACACATCAGCCATGGGTTCCCCTACCCTCACCCTCCTGTCCCCCCACCCCACCTTCCCCCCATCCCCTCCCCTCCATTCCCATCTCCTCCAGGGCCAAGACTCCCCTGGGGATTCATTTAAACCTGGTGTATTCAGGACAGGCAGGTCCAGTACCCTCCTTCCAGGCTGAGCAAAGTGTCCCTGTGTAAGCCCAAGGTTCCAAACACCTAGCTCATGCACTAAGGACAGGTCCAGGTCCCACAGCTTGGATGCCTCCCAAACAGTTCAGGCTATTCAGTTGTCTCACTTATGCAGAGGGCCTGATCCAGCTGGGGCCTCCACAGCCTTTGGTTCATAATTCATGTGCTGCCATTTGTTTGGCTATTTGTCCCTGTGCTTTTTCCAATCTTGGGCTCAGCAATTCATGCTCTTACAGTCCCTCCTCTTTCTCGACAATTGGACACCTGGAGCTTCACCTGGAGCCTGGCTGAGATCTCTGCATCCACTTCCATCAGTTATTGGATGAGAGTTCCAGCTCCACTGGTAGGGTGTTTGGCCATCTGATCACCAGACTAGGTCAGATCAGGCTTTCTCTCGACCATTGCCAGCAGTCTACAGAGGATGTATCACTGTGGATTTCAGGGAACCTCTCCAGCACTTTGCCTATTCCTGTTCTCATGTGGTCTTCATTTATCATGATCTGTTATTCCTTGTTCTCCCTCTCTGTTCTTGATCCAGCTGGGATCTCCTGCTCCCCGAAGCTTTCTTTTCCTCAAACCTTGCCCTTCATTACTCCCACTCTCGTCCAGGTTGTTCATGTAGATCTCATCCATTTCTCTGTCATTGGGTTATCCCTGGGTCTTTCCTAGGGTCCCATTTTCTAGGTAGCCTCCCTGGAGTTGTGTAGCAGTCTAGTCATCTTTGTTTTACATCTAGTATCCTCCTATGAATGAGTACTTACCTACCATGTTTGTCTTTCTGAGTCTGGATTACATCACTCAGGATGATTTTTTCTAGATCCATCCATTTGCCTGCAAACATCATGATGTCATTGTTTTTCTCTGCTGAGTAATACTCCATTGTGTATATGTACCATATTTTCTTTATCCATTCTTCAGTTGAAGGTCATCTAGGTTGTTTCCAGGTTCTGGCTATTACAAACAATGCTGATATGAACATAGCTGAGCAAATGCCCTTGTGGTATGATTGAGCATTCCTTGGGTATATGCCCAAGAGCACTACAGCTGGGTCTTGGGGGAGATGGATTGCCAATTTTCTAAGGAAGCACCATATTGATTTCCAAAGTGGCTGTACAAGCTTGCATTCCCACCAGCAGTGGAGGAGAGTTCCCCCTTGCTCCACATCCTCTCCAGCATAAGCTGTCTTCTGTGTTTTTGATCTTAGCCACTCTGGCAGGTATAAGGTGATGTCTCAGAGTCGTTTTGATTTGCATTTCCCAGATAATTAGGGAGGTTGAACAATTCCTTAAATGTCTTTCAACCATTTGAACTTCCTCTGTTGAGAATTCTCTGTTTAGTTCTGTAGCCCATTTCTTAATTGGACTGTTGGGCATTCTGATGTCTAATTTCTTGAGTTCTTTATATATTCTGGATATCAGCCCTCTGTCAGATGTGGGGTTGGTGAAGACCTTTTCCCATTTTGTAGGCTGTCACTTTGTCTTGTTGACTGTGTCCTTTGCTCTACAAAAGCTTCTCAGTTTCAACAGGTCCCATTGATTGATTGTTTCTCTCAGTGTCTGTGCTACTGGTGTTATATTCAGAAAGTGATCTCCGGTGCCAATGCATTCAAGAGTACTTCCTACTTTCTCTTCTATCAGATTCAGAGTAACTGGATTTATGTTGATGTCTTTGATCCACTTGGACTTAAGTATTGTGCATGGTGACAGATATGGATCTATTTGTAGCCTTCTACACCATGTTGACATCCAGTTATGACAACACCATTTGTTGAAGATGCTTTCTTTTTTCCATTGTACATTTTTTGCATCTTTTTCAAAAATTATATGTTCATAGGTGTGTGGGTTAATGTCAGGGTCTTCAATTGATTCCATTGTTCCACATGTCAGTTTTTATGCCAGTACCAAGCTGTTTTCATTACTGTAGCTCTATAGTCGAGCTTGAGGTCAGGGATTGTGATGCCTCCAGATGTTGTTTTGTTGTAAAGGATTCTTTTGGCTATCCTGGGTTTTTTGTTTTTCCATATGAAGTTGAGTATTATTCTTTCCAAGTCTGTGAAGAATTTTGTTGGTAATTTGATGGGGATTGCACTGAATCTGTAGATTGCTTTTGGTAAGATCTCCATATTTACTATGTTAATCCTGCCTATCCATGAGCATGGGAGATCTTTCCATTTTCTGACATCTTCAATTTCTTTTTTCAGGGACTAAAATTTCTTGTCATATAGGTCCTTCACATGCTTAGTTAGAGTAACCCCAAGGTATTTCATATCATTTGTGGCTATTGTAAAGGGTGATGTATCTCTGATTTCCTTCTCAGCCTGTTTGTCTATTGTATATAGGAGGGCTACTGATTTTTTTTGGTCTGATCTTGTTTCCTGCTATGTTGCTGAAGGTTTTTATTAGCTGTATAAGTTCCTAGGTTGAATTTTGGGGTCACTCATGTATACTATCATGTCATCTGCAAATAGGGAAAGCTTGACTTCTTCCTTTCCAATTTGTATACCTTTAATCTCCTTATGTTGTTTTATAGCTCTGGCTAGAACTTCAAATACTATATTGAATGAGTATGGGGAGAGGGGACAGCCTTGCCTTGTTCCTGATTTTAGTGGTATTGCTTTGAGTTTCTCTCCATTTAATTTGATGTTGGCTGTTGGCTTGCTGTAGATTGCCTTTATTATGTTTGGGTATATTCCCTGTATTCCTGATCGCTCCAAGACCTTTATCATGAAGGGGTGTTGGATTTTGTCAAATGCCTTTTCTGCATCTAGTAAGATGATCATGTGGTTTTTTTCTTTTAGTTTGTTTATATGGTGTATTACATTGAAGGACATTCGTATGTTGAACCACCCTTGCATCCCTGGGATGAAGCCTACTTGATCATGGTGGATAATTGTTTTGATGTGTTCTTGGAGTCTGTTTACCAGTATTTTACTGAGTATTTTTGCATCAATGTTCATGAGGGAGATTGGTCTGTAGTTCTCTTTGTTTGTTGCATCTTTGTTTGGTTTAGGAATCAGGGTAATTGTAGCCTCATAGAAGGAGTTTGGTAATATTCCTTCTGCTTCTGTTGTTTGGAACAATTTAAAGAGAATTGGTATTAAGTCTTCTTTGAAGATCTGGTAGAATTCTGCAGTGAAACCATCTGGTCCTGGGCTTTTTTTGGTTGGGAGACTTATAGTGACTGATTCTATTTCCTTAGGAGTTATTGGACTGTTTAAATGGTTTATCTGGTCTTGGTTTAACTTAGGTATGTGGTACCTATCCAGAAAATTATCCATTTCTTTTAGATTTTCCAGTTTTGTGGAGTAGAGGTTTTTGAAGTATGACCTGATGATTCTCTGGATTTCCTCATTGTCTGTTGTTAAGTCCCCCTTTTCATTTCTGATTTTGTTCATTTGGATGCTCTCTCTCTGTCTTTTGGTTATTTTGGATAAGGGCTTGTCTATCTTGTTGATCTTCTCAAAGAACCAACTCTTTGTTTCATTAGTCCTTTGTATTTTGTATTTCAGCTCTCAATTTGATAATTTCCTGGCATCTGTTCCTCCTGGGAAACTTTGCTTCTTCCTGTTTAAGAGCTTTCAGGTGCGCTGTCAAGTCACTAGTGTGAGATTTCTCCAGCTTCTTTATGTGGGCATTTAGTGCTATGAATTTCCCTCTTAGCACTGCTTTCATAGTGTCCCATAAGTTTGGGTATGTGGTGTATTCATTTTCATTGATCTGTAGGAAGTCTTTAATTTCTTTCTTTATTTCTTCCTTAACCTATTGGTGATTCAGTTGAGCATTATTCAGTTTCCATGAGATTGTAGGATTTCTGTAGTTTTTTTCTGTTGTTGAAATCTAACTTTAAACCATGGTGGACCAATAGAACACAGGAGGTTATTCCAATTGTTTTGTATCTGTTGAGATTTGCCTTGTGGCCAAGTATGTGGTCGATTTTAGAGAAGGTTCCATGGGGTGCTGTGAGGAAGTTATATTCTTTTTTGTTTGGGTGGAATGTTCTGCAGACATTGATTAAGTCCATTTGAGCCATAACATCAGTTAAGACCATTATGTCTCTGTTAAGTTTCAATTTGGCGGATCTGTCCAGAGGTGAAAGTGGGGTGTTGAAGTCTCCCATTATTAATGTGTGGGGTTTTATATGTGATTTAAGCTTTAGTAATGTTTCTTTTACATATGTGGATGCCCTTGTGTTTGGGGCATAAATGTTCAGAATTAAGACTTCATCTTGGTGGATCTTTCCTGCAATGAATATGTAATGTTCTTCATCATCTCTTTTGATTGATTTTAGTTTGAAGTCTATTTTGCTGGGTATTAAGATGGCCACACCAGCTTGCTTCTTAAGACCATTTATTCTTAAGCCTTTTATTCTTAGGAGGTGTCTGTCTTTGAATTTGAGGTGTGTTTCTTGTATGCAGCAGAAAGATGGGTCCTGTTTTCGTATCCATTCTGTTAGTCTGTGTCTTTTTATAGGTGAATTAATCCATTGATATTAAGGGGTATTAATGACCAGTGATTGCTCGTTCCTGTTGTTATTTTTACTTTTTGTGGTAGTGTGTGTGTACTTCTCTTCTTTGGGGTTTACTGCTGTGGTGTTATCTATTGCCTGTGTTTTTGAGTGTGTATCTGAGTTCCTTAAGTTGGGGTTTTCCTTCTAGTTCTTTATGTATGGCTGGGTTTGTGGATAAGTATTGTTTAAATCTGGCTTTGTCTTGGAAGGTCTTGTTCACTCCATCTATGATGATTGAAAGTTTCTCTGGGTATATTAGTCTAGGCTGGCATCCATGGTCTCTTAGTGTCTGCATTATATCTGTCCAGGTCCTTCTGGCTTTCAAAGTCTCCATTGAGAAACTGGATGTTATTCTGATGGGTTTGCCTTTATAAGTCACTTGGCCTTTTTCCTTTGCTGCCCTTAATATTCTTTCTTTATTCTGTACATTTAGTTGTTTAATTATTATGTGGCGAGGGGACTTTTTTGGGGGGGTCTAGTCTGTTTGGTGTTCTATAGGCTTCTTGTATCTTCATAGGCATTTCCTTATTTATGTTGGGAAAGTTTTCTTCTATGATCTTGTTAAATATATTTTCTGTGCCTTTGAGTTGGTATTCTTCTCCTTCCTCTATTCCTATTATTTGTAGGTTTGGTCTTTTCATGGTGTCCCAAATTTCTTGGATATTTTGGGTCATGACTTTGTTGGTTTTAGTGTTTCCATTGACTGATGAATCTATTTCTTCTACTGTATCTTCAACATCAAAGACCCTCTGTTCCATCTCTTGCATTCTTTTGGTTATACTTGCATCTGAAGTTCCTGTTCATTTACTCAGATTTTTTATTTCTAGTATTCCCTCTGCTAGTGTCTTCTTCATTTTTTCTATTTCCCTTTTCAGGTCTTGGACTGTTTCCCTCATCTGTTTCATTGCTTTTTCATGATTTTCTTTCAGGGACTTATTGTTTTCTTCTGCTTTAATTGTCCTTTCCTCTAGTTTTTTATAGCGTTCTTTCCATTTTTTGTTTGTCTGTTCCTCCACTTTATTTTTGATTTCTTCTATATAAGGCTCTAGCCTCTTCATGATGTTACTTATAAGGTTTTCTTCTTCTTCTTCTTCTTCTTCTTCTTCTTCTTCTTCTTCTTCTTCTTCTTCTTCTTCTTCCATTCTGTGATATTCAGGTCTAGCTGTTGGAGAAGGGCTAGGTTCTGGTGATGCTGTATTGCTCCTTATTTTGTTGTATGTACTTCTGCCTTGACGTCTGCCCATCTCCTTGAGGGTTCGTTCTTGGTCTTATCAGTGTACTTGTCCAGACAGAGCTGACAGATTTAGGGAGCCTCTCTCTGGTCCAGATGGAAGCTCTGGGTTGGATGGGAGCTCTGGTCCATATGAGAGTGCTGGCCAGATAGGAGCTGGGGGGGCTGGACTCTGAGTCTCAGGAAGTCCCTGGGGTCTCCTTTTCTTGTCCAGATGGAAGCTCCTCTTGTCCAGATGGGAGTTGCAGGACAGGATGGAAGCTCTGGTCCAGATGGGAGTTCTGGTGTGGATGGGAGCTGGGGACTTTCTGGTCCAGATGGGATTTCCAGGGCAGGATGGAATGCTGGACACTGGTCTCTAAGTCTCCAGAAGTGGCTGGGGTCTCCAGCAGATGGGTGTGGGGGCAAGGCATTGAGGTTGTAGTGTCCACCAGAGGGTCTCTCTGGTCCAGATGGAAGTTCCGGGGTGGATGGGAGCTGGGGGCTGGTCTCTGAGTCTCAGGAAGTGGCTGGGGTCTTAGGCAAATGGGTGTGGGGGCAGGGTGTGGAGACTTCAGGGTCTGTCTGCAGTCTTGGAAAAGGGGAGCCTTCCCACAGGGCCCACTGAATGGCCAGAAACTGGGGCCAAGTTGGGCAGCTCCTCCCAGGATGGTGCCCAGGGGTAGAACCCAGGAGCAGTTGCCTCTCTGACTATAACCCCAGGCACCCACCTCTGGTCCAGATGGGAGTCCCGGGGTGGATGGGAGCTGGGGGCTGATCTCTGAGTCTCAGGAAGCAGCTGGGGTCTCAGTCAAATGGGTGTGGGGACAGGGTATGGAGACTGCAGGGTCTGCCTGCAGTCTTGGTAAAGGGGAGCCTTCCCACAGGGCCCGCCGAATGCAAACCAAATTTCAAAAATCAAAGAACACAAGCTAATGTGTAGAAACACTGAAGCATCTTGAACACATTTCCTTCTAAATAGATATCTGACATTAAAAAATGGGAGGTAATAATGAACTTAGAATGTTCCATAGAGGTAGGAAAAGAATAATAGTGAAGCTGAATGGTATGAAATATAACAAAGCCAATTGAATAAGAAAGTGTGGTGGGAAAATCTATCCGGGAAGCTGTCAAAAGCCACATCTCAGTTCCTCCCTATTACTCATGCTGTTGCTGCATTGTAAGAGTACCAGAAGTATCAGTTGGTCATTGGATACTTAGGCAATAGCAAAAGGAAGGCAATCAGGTTGCAATAACTTGAATATGAAATATTCCCTGTGTGTTGAATGCTCTATTTTCTTCACAATCTTAAGAAGTAAAGGAGGAAGCTTTGGGAGCTGGGGCCCAACTTCATTGCGGGGAGATGTTCCTGAATGTTATACCATGTCTCTTCCTTGGTGTGTCTCCCCACCTCCTGTTTACTTCTTCATCCCTAGGCTCACACCACTGTGATGTTCGCCCAGAGTGCATGGAGCCAAATGACCATGGACTGAACCCTCTGAAATCATGAATTAACCCCTCTTTCATTAACTTGTTCCATCACATCCTATGGTCACAGCCACATCAAAGTCGATAATACACAAGAGAATTAGGACAAATACAATCATTGCTTTCCTTGTGTCTGTCTACTGTGAAAATAGACAACAGAGCAGTGCAAGAACAGTGTCTCATGTGGCCTTGGCAAAGCTAGTCATGCAAATCTTATCTGGGAAGTGGCTGCTAACTTCAGGAGGGAACTTGTCCTCTTTCAGTGAGTTGAAACATTGGCCAATATGCTCCTTTCAGATCACATGTAGGTCGTTTTTGAAGATGATTATGTACAGACAACTCTAGTAGTCTAATAATTTCAAGTTCAATTTCTCTAAGTTGTAACTCCCACTGTAGTCTGGTATGTACTCAAACTTCTGGAGGAACAACAAAAGGAAAGAATTGGTTAAGAAATGACAAATGTCTCTCTCTTCTAACGACAGAACCATTGGCAGAAAACTTAAAACCAAAATCAAACGAAATTGAGTCTGTGTTTACAAAGAGGTTCCAGCTCTGGGAGAACTGTCCAACTCAACCAGTTGCTGCAGAGAAACCCTGATTAAAGTGATGACTGAGGTGCTCTTTCTCCTAGACTCAGTTTCCCTTATTCCCCTCAGAGTCCAGGGACAGCCAATCGGAAAGGAGCCTGGCCTGGGGGCCTGTCAGTGAGGATAACTGAAAACATCTGTCCATTTAGCAAGTGTGGGAAGCCCATGCCGGTCCCTGACATGGGAAGATCTGAGACGGCCAAGTCATAACCACGGCTGCGCTCATGTTCTCCTTAACAGACTTTTCTCACTGGCAGATGTCTTTCTTCTCCTGCCGGGAAAGCAAGGGGCCTGGGGCTCTGACCCAGGCAGGGGTTAAGTGAGCAGAGACTGGGAAAAGGAAAGGGACAGGCTGCCTCAGAACTCTGGGTACAGAGACAAGGGGTATCTGGTTGGAAACTAAAAGACAAACAGGAAAAGGATAGCAAAAGGAGACTGCACGTAGGCTTTGAGCACAGACAACAAGTAGGAAGAATTTGGGTTGTAGACCCAGGGGAACAGATCCCCTGTCCCAGTGTCTAGACAGATATTTTAGAGTAGTTTTGAATGCATCAAGAAACGATTTAAAATGCTCATAGGCCTTCTTTCAGCCCCTAGGGAAGAGAATTCTACAAGTTGGAGCATAGAGAAGAAAGTTAACTTCTCGGTAGAAAAGGTTAGGTGTTTCCTTGCCTGTAGTGGGAGAGAATTGAAGAAAGAAAAAAAAAATGCTTTTTGAGAGTACATGAACCAAAAGATTCGGGGGGGGGGGGGTAAATGCAAATTTGGGATAAAAGCAAAAGTTAGGAATAGCATTTTAAAATATTGACTCCTCCTGGTTGTTTAATTGTTTAAAATAGTCTCTACATGAATTAATCAGCCCTGGAAGCTGCATAACAGTTGTGTCACTGTCGTACTCAGACCTAGCTCACAGCCACTTGATGTATAACATTCACTTGGACAGAATGAATAAATCCAGCTTGCAGTGAAGCAGAACTTGCCAGTAGGATGGGGTTTGGGTCCTGAGAAAATCTTGCTCAACACATGGGTGGCAAGAAATAATACAAAGGGAGAGACTCGGGGAGGCCACTCTGTCTCATTAGTTAGGAACAGTTCTGTATTGTATATGTATCCAACATAAACACTTGGCTGAGGATGTTATTCTACTGACAGTGTTTGCCTTTCCTTATGGTCATCAGCTGGGTGACTACCGCTACTTGGCTGAGAAACACTCATCCATAAAGAAAAGTTCCATAAGTAATAATGAGCATGAGTTTGTGTTCACTGCATAGCAAGGATTCATATTCAACAAGAATTTTTCTTATCCAACTGAAATGAATCAAGCTGTTTAACCTAATTGAGCTGCTATAAATCAGGCGTGTTGTGATATTAGTAATCCTCCCACGTCAAGCATTGGAGTGAGGCGCCACACAAGATACAAAAGTGTAAGCACAAAATAGAGATTCCATCTACCCTCTTTTACTCACCAGCTTTACACATCTCCCTTTCTCTATAATCATAGTGTAGTAAAATCATCACTTAGCAGCTGATATTAGCAGATCGTGCGTGTGTGTGTGTGTGTGTGTGTGTGTGTGTGTGTGTGTGTGTGTGAAATGTGCTGTAGTGTACATGTATACTCCTCTGTATGTGTGTGTGTGTGTGTGTGTGTGTATGTGTGTGTGTGCCCTAGCACACATATAGAAGTTAAAGGAGGACCTTGAATATCAGTCATTGCTTTCTGTCTTGTTTTGAGGCAGCATCTGCTACTCATCACTGCATATGCCAGACTAAGACTGTCTGATGATCCTCCTGTCTCAACCTCCCATCTTATCTAGGCTTATTGGGCTTACAGATACAGGGTACCACATCAGCTTTGCGTGGTTCTGGAGAGGCAAGCTCTGATGCTCATGCTTGCATGGCAAATACTTTATTCGCTAAGCTATCTCCCCAACCACAGACATCATTTTAACTATTGAAAGACCATTTGTGCTTTCAATAGTATGCTCTTCCCTATGCATGTATAGCCAGAAAGAGGCTTGGTTAATAAAAAGTGAACAAACTGATAGAAGGGAGTGTAAATCTACTAGGAACTGGGCTTTAAAAATACACATTTCAAAGATTGCAGAGCTGCTTTATAAAAAGGAAGCAGGTGCTAATCTGAAAGGATCCATGAGATATATCATTTATGTAAATATTCTAAAATTCTGTTTCAAATATTTATGTACATAAATTGCTTGTAATATTCCTTAAATATATTTTGAGGAATGCCTAAATGTTTGTCTACTTTGATGCCTCTTTCTACTGACAATTTGTCTTCTTAGAAGGTTAACGGTAACTTTAGTTTAACATGGTTCAACACCCAACCACCCTGCCAGCCCCAGTATCTTGCCTTTCAAGATCTCAGATTCCTGACCATCCAGGAGATATATTATCACTTATTGCTTCTGTAGATGTATTGGGTTTCCTTTTGAAATTGCTTTTGCAATGAATGGCATGGCCCTAGCACATAGGCCACCACTTCCCATTTCTAAGCCCATGTAGACATTATTGGTTGATGATATGCCCCATCCACTCAGTGGTTTCAACTACAGAGTCCTTACCCAGAGAACAAGCAGTCACCCTGAGGCACATGAAACACACCTGTAGGTCAGCCCCTGCTAGAGCAAGGTCAGTTCATTCAAAACCGCCATTCACTCCAAAGCACTCTAAAAAACAAACTGTTTCCAAGACAACAGGAGATTCCTGGCTGTTATTCTCTTTAAATCCACAGTATCTGCCTTTCTATTTCATTCTTCATTTTAATAAATATGTATCTTATTCCATATGGTGACTTATGCATAAACAAACATTTGCATTGTCTACATATATGCAAGACACTATTAAACACCTCACATTCCAGGTTTAATCTATTTTACAACTGGTGATTATGCCTTCAGTGTCTTTCTAAGTTTGTCAGGCTTCCTTACAAATTACCTCAAGTCAGAATCAAAAAACAGTGCTTAGATGTGTTGAAAATTAAGTTTCTAGCACAAAGAAATGAGTAAGAACTCTTCCAGCCCTACTGACTTACACTGCAAATGAGTGTAAGGAAGGCTAAATGAATTCCCGTGGTCACTCAGGTAATGAAACATGGAGCCAGGAGAACAAAACTAAGCTTTTTGTGTTCCAATGACGCAGACCTCCCACTTCAGCAGTACACACTAATGAGGCTAGGCCTCAGTGCATTCCTGTGTTTCTCCAGTTCTGGCTTAGCTGCTTTCAGGAGTCCCCACTTAATGGCATAGGTATGAAAGGGATCATTTAATACTCTCTCCTGCACATCTTCATTTGATTTACAAACACTCACCTTCTGAACCTAAGCAGTTCTCTTTTATACTGGTCAAACACTTTCAATAAAGAACCCCAGCTTTTGGAAACAAACCTGTATTCTATTCTTGACACTTTAACCTACAGAAATTTTACACTAACTCACAGAAACTTTGAGAAGGAAGCATCCAAGGACAATATTTCACATGTACCAAGTTCCCCTTTCCCTCAAAAACACTTCCTAAATGTTACATTATATTGTTGCGTACCCAAAATATGTTCTCTAGTTATCCAGTGTGGTTTGTTTTCAGAGGAGTGATAAAGACGGAAAGAGACAGGTAAAAAGCCAGGACATGACAAGAGCCCACGAGCTCATCCCACTGAACCTGGCTTTCTCCTCTAAACTTAAGAGGAAACATAAAAGGAGTATCTGTGGCTGGCTTCACTATTCTACATATAGAAAAACCTCTGGTTAGTCCAGTTCCTGGCTGCTAGAGCAGAAGCAGCACACAGCTGAACCAAAAGCTGAACCTCCCCATAGAAAGCATATGCTATAACAACAGCAAAGTAGGGAATGTCCCAACTTTCTACTGCACCCGAATCTAGGAGTGAAAAGGAAGGTAATCTGTGTGGCACATAAACAAGCTCCCTGAGAAAGATAAAACCTATGTGCATGATATAGAGTTAAAAATAAAACATGTCAACAACAATGTAATACAATCTCAATGTTTAAATGCCGAGAAAGCAAATAACAAAATGTTCGGAGTACGATGTCCAATGCTTCCTAGTAGAGGCATGCTTAAATACGGTTCAGGGTACGGAGCAAAGCGTAGATGAGGTCACAGAAGCAGCAGTGATGTACAGTAAAATAGATCAAGTGTATGTGGCCTAAAGTAAAGTGAGGTGAGCAAGCAAGTAACCTCTGACCCCAGATGTAAGCATTCTGGTTGCAAAACCACTTTTTTATTTTCTTTTTTAAAAAATAATACATTTTATTTTTCTGACTATATGCAGTTTGGGAAAGAAATTGAGCCTTTGGTACCAGGCATCCCCATATACTCCTGTACCTCTTGGACCACACAGTAACATAGTTTCTCCTGTCATGGGAATCCTGCTATAGCTGATGAGCCCATATCAAAACATTGTTAACTAAAGTTCATAGTTCACACTAGAATTCACTCTTTGTTTTATGCCTTCTACAGATTTTAGCAAATGGATAATGGCATATAAGCCTCACCTTAGTGTCATACAGAATAGTTTCACTTCCCTAAAATAATTCTAGTTTCCCACCTCTTCTTTCCTCCTTTCACTGAAATTCCGGTTAGTGACTGACCTTTTTTCTTCCTCTATAATTTGGATTGTACAGAATGTCAGTGTTCTGGTTGGCTTTTTGTCAGATTAACACAACTAGAGTCATATGAGAAGAGGGAACCTCAAATGAGAAAATACTTTATCAGACTGGCATGGTTGGGCATTTTCTGGATTAGTCACTGATGTTGGAGGACCCATGCCACCTCTCAGCAGGTGCTCCTGGGGTGGTTAAGAAAGCAGGTTGAGCAAGCCATGGTGAACAAGTACTCCTCCATGTTCTCTACTATAGTTCCTGCCTTGAGTTCTTGCCGTACCTTCCCCCTAATGATGGAATGTGACCTGGGTCATGTAAGACAAATAAACCCTTCCCTCCTCAAGCTGCTTTATAGTCCTGGTGTTTATCTTAGTAATAGAAAGCAAACAGTCCGGTACTGGAATCATTATCTCTTTCCCTTGACAACAGGCATTACAAACTCCCCAAGAGTTTATGTGCTTTCAGAACTCATTTCTTTTTGCCATTGAATCGTATTCTATGGCATTAATATGCTATATTTATGTTTATCTACTCACCTAGGGGAGGATATTTATGATCTTTGTTACTGAAAAACAAGTTTTCAAACACAAATTTTAACTTATGTAATCAATGCCTTTCTCAGGTGGGAACTGTATTCTTAGAGCATGTATTTGTTTGGAGGTGAGTTTTTTTTCATCTGGTGGACTATGTTGTGACTTTCCACCATACAATGTAAATGTATCTTTTCTATTCTTAAATTTAAGTTGATTTGACGCCAAATTCACTTCCTGTTTTTATTTCCTGGTGACATGAGAGAAACTAGTTTTATAATGTATACACCAGCAAGGAAAGCTATTAAGTTAAGCTGTGATTGTCAAATGGATGTGATTATTCATTCACCCATTGGAGGTGTGTCTTTTCCTGCCTTCTCCAACCACAACAATGTGTTAGCTTCAAAATGAATTAGAACATAATTCTAATTTTAAAGTTATGCATATTTTCTGTCTTTAGTGTCAATTATATCCAATAAAAATGTCCAATTCTGTAACCCTTTCAAAGGAGACATATAAGCTGTTACAAGTTTCTAAGTAGAAATAAATGTTACCTGGCACACCTGTGCCTTTTTTGGACACCAAATAATATTTATATCTGACTTATTTTAATAGGAAAAATAAAGGCTGTTCTCCCATTTGGAGGCAACTTCCAGTGAAAGCCATTTGTTCCCCTTGATTCTCTGCACATGGTGTTTGTAGAGCAGCGTATAGGAGACTTTGCTAGGAAATCTTAAAGCTCAAGCAGAGAAATAATCACGTCTTTCAGTCATTGCCTACTCTGTTTGTTTCCTTAAAACACACAGCTAAATGCTCTCTCCACACAGATACTATTTGGTAGGTGGGGTATATCTTATTACCGGGTTATTTTCCAGTACATTTGGCGTAGTTAAGGTAAAGTGTATTAACTTTCTCTCAAAATAAAGATGAAAACAGAGTTGTAGCAGTTGTGAATGCTTCAGCCATTGTCAGAAAGTTCAGAAGTGACAGGAGGTCCAAATAATCAAGCCTGCCTGGTGCATATACTGTAGTTTTCCCCTGGGATATCTGCTCTAATCCGACAATGTATCTGACTGGCATGAATGTAGAATTACTTTCAATAAAGATTTTATTTCAAGCTTGGATGATTTCCTCCAAAACATCTTGTCACTAAGGCAAAGTATATCATTGAATATCTGATTTTTTTTCTTCCCTACAAGTCAGCTTTTGAGGAGAAAAAAAATACACATTTCAACTCAAGTACTCCACTCAGGTCAATTCACTGTAAAAATCACATTTTAACATATCTAGGCTGATTAAAGATTTGCTGTGTTAAAGAAATCAGAGAGCTGTCAAGAGCTTACCCTAAAGTCTGGAAATGGGAAGTCAGTAGCACATTTGCTCAAGTGCCATGCACGCTCTCCCTGCAGTAGACTCCAATCAGAGAGCAGACAGGACAGATGACTCTTCCCATGAACACTCGGCTTCTAGAATATTTGTCTTTTGGCAAGCAAGGAACGCTTAAAGGTCATATCTTCCAATAAGTATGAATTGTTGCCCGGCCATAAGAGAAATATGAATGGCCCAGTTAGACTCTCTCGAAGATGCTCTCCATGGCTTCATTTATCCTTCTATCCCTCCACCCTATTCTCCGCCATCACGACACCGCATCAAGTCAGCATGTTCAAGACAGGGAACAGTAGGTAACAGTGCTTGTGCTGTCTGAATTCACTCGCATGTTTCGCTTGGAGCTTGCTTACATTATTTCAGCGTTCATGTCACATTGATTAATTTACGATTGGTTCATGTCTCCTTAAACATAGCTTAAGCTACCTACAGAGTTTCATCTTTACTAAAAAAGCACAATTCAAATGATTTTGCCCTAATGGGATGGGAGTCATTATTTTAACATTTAACAACTATAGCAACATTATAATTACAACATGTTTTAAAATTCAAAATCCATTTTATCCCTATTGTTATATTTTATGACTAATGGACAGGACTAAGGTAAGAACTCTGAGCACAAATGAAAACAGCATGGATAACAGTGCTTAACACAAGAAGAATGTTGAGAGTTCAGTCTGCTTTTTTCTTCAGCAGCTGTGTAACTTTGGGGCAGTTCATTTAACCAAAAGGCCCGTGAGCCAAAGGGCTGTACACAATCTTTTCTGGGAGGATTTTTAGATATTCCACAGCCTGCATCTAAATCTTTTTCCTGTGTCAAAACTCTACTAGTGAGACCCATTCTCCCTTTTCTTCTCATAAAGCGACAGTCCACAAAAGTAAATACAAGCATGTATGATGCCAGCAACATTTCTATCAATTTCAGAAGGTTTTCACAAAGGTTTAAATCTTAACCTGCACATTTTTCATGGTGTCGTGTTTGCCATTACCTTCACTTTTTAAGTGGAGTCTGAGGCTCTGAGAACTGCTAAAATGTTTCTCTCACATGCTTAGCACTTGGGGAACGAGCAATGTGGATTCTGTATCCCGATTATATTATCGCTTTTCCCACAGCAATGAGTATCCCCACCCCCAATCACTGGGCACAAGGCAGTCATACTAAGACCTCTTAAAACACATCAGCCTACTGTAGACCATCGTAACAGAAATTGCTGTGGATGAGTCCCAGACATTGACATACTTTTGAATTGTCTATAGATGATGCTAACAACCAAGCCGGATAGAGAATATGTTCTCTATGGTGACCTGAATAAGTTTGGAAAATATAAATACTTTTATAGATATAACATGATTTTGTGCTATTTTTGCTTATCATAAAACATGAATTCAGTGTGGCAGTAGATAATGAATGTTCAAGTCTTTTCTTTCACAAGTTTCCTTTCTATTGGAATTTCTAATTCCCTGGAGCTAATGGTGACCATCACAAGAGGGATTTAACATGGTGATAGCTATCTGTTACTACCAACAGAAAGAGAACAGAACAGTGTAGAGAAGAAAGAAATCTCTAATTGTGATGTGGGCTCAAGAAAGCCCAGACAACCTACAGAGGCTCTGGAGCCCATGAACCACCACAGTCTCTGCCTTATATAAAATAGCTTGGCCTTTGTATACTTATTGCCTTCATTTACTAGTCAAAGGCACTTCCAAGAATCTTTTGAGTTGAAGTGCCTCTCCTCAGCTGGGGGGAACCCTGCAGGGCTGATAGCTGAATCTGTCTTCTGACAGAATATTGGTAGCCAAGCCTTCCTTGAAGACCAGTGGTTCTCAACCTATAGGTTGGGACCCCTTTGAGGGTTGAACTATCTTTTCACAGGGGTCACATATCAGATATCCCACATATCAGATATTTACATTACAATTCATAACTGTAGAAAATTATAGTTATGAAGTAGCAATGAAATGATTTTATGGTTGGAGGTTACCCACAGTATGAGGAACTGTATTAAAGGGTCACAGCATTAGGAAGGGTGAGAACCTCTGCTTGGAGACAAACCTACTTCTGAGAGTAGGTGTGGACAGAGAAGGTGGCACATCATAGGCCATCCACGGTTCACTTACTGCTCTATGCCAATCCATTCTTCATGTATACTTGATAAACATTCCCCCCAGGATGACAGGGGGCCTCTCTTTCTAAGAAAACCTTTGAAATGAAAGATTTAGAAGGCTGAATCCCAGGCTCAGAAGCTGAAGCCAAACCTGAGCTCAACTTACCATCTCACCCTCCACTATGCACCCTGGGTTCCTTTTCTCCCTCATCTATGGCCTCCTTCAAACACAGTGACTGACCCAATGTGGGGAACCACTCCTTCTTTCATGACAGGTCCAAAATCCTGTTCACTAGACTAGGATTTGTACATCAGATATTAACTGTAGTTGGAAGTTTTCTCTGGTCTTACCCTCAGTCTAGACAAATCTCTCCCTCCCTCCAAAAGTCAGAAGTTTTCCTGTGTCCCATCAGTCCCACAGCTGCTCAGACCCAAGTAAACACACATAGGCTTATATTATTTACAAACTGTATAGTCTATGGCAGGCCTCTTGCTAGCTAGCTCTTATATCTTAAATTAACCCATAACTATTAATCTATGTATCACCACATGTTCCTTGGCTTTCCCTGTGTCCCATTACATGTTGTTCCTTGGGTGGCTGGCATCTTTTCTTTACCTTTCCTTTCTTCTTCCTGTCTATCTGCCTGAATTTCCTGCCTGACTATAAACTGCCTTGCCATAGGCCAATACAGCTTTATTTATCAACCAATCAGAGCAACAAATATTTACAGCATACAGAAAGATATCCCACAGTAATTAGCAGTCAGAACTCTACCTAAACAACAGATACCTTAGAAGTTCCATGTAGGCACCACACATATTATCCCTGTCTTGACTGCAACAACTCTACCTCTTTACTAGATCTAAATCAATAACATCTGCCTAGATAATAACTCTTAGCCTCAGTTTCTGGTCCCTGGACTAAGGTAGCCCAGGGGCCAAGAATCAGCTAAAATCAAGTGACTCAGGGTATTGCTCTAACACAGAGAAGGGCATCTTTATTAGCTTCCTATTTATCTTGCTCTGAGAATGCCATGTCCTATTACTCATCTTCATGACTCTCTGTAAATCAGGTTGCCTTGCCTGCCCCTCAGGCCCTGTTACATGTTGTTAAGATTACAGCTACCTGACTTCTTGTAATTAAGCCCCATCACTCTATCCCTCTTACATCAGTGTCTTTTCAACTCTATTGCTGTTAGTGAGCCTATATATGTAGTAGACACTTTCCAGTCAACCCTCATTTCAGAGTAGAGGTCACTTTACCTAGGAACATTGTCTTATAGACTTTCAATGATGGTTAGTAGTTGCTACCAGGAATCTCCAACAGTTGTTTGTAAATGCTCATGTATTACACAAGCTATTCTCCATAGATACAGTACCCCCAACTCACCAGTTGTAAGAGTTTTAGCAATTGGGCTGTTATCTTCCCCAAGGACACATCTATGTTGGGCCTGCCACCACTGCCTGACTCATTGTCACCCAACAGACAGCAGATGAGCAAGCCCCAATCTGAATTGTATTGTTAGTCTTCTTAACTACTCCTGAAACTAGTAATCACAGGCTACGTTCCCTGGAAGGACTGTGTGAAAGAGTGCATGACATGTAAGGTTTAATTGTCGTCCATCCACCAAGGAAGGAAAGATAGGACAGCAGGACTAAACAGAGAAAGAAACTGAACTAACTTGCAACCTATAAAGTCCCATTCCACATAATCCCAACCTCTTCACAAAGTTGTAAAACATACTAGCTCTTTAGGCTAGAAGGATGGCTCAGTGATTAAAATCACTTGCTGCCTGGTGCCTCACAACTGCCTGTAACTCTTGTTCCAGGAATCCAGGACGCTATTCTGTCCTCCACAAGCACCAGGCATTCATGAGGTACACATACATACACGTAGGCACTCACACATAACATAAAAGGTGAATACATAAGTCTGTATTAAAAATAGTGATTTATGCTTCTACTTCTATCTATTATTTCCTCTGAGGAGGTTGGAAACTTGGTTGTTTGAGAATATAACAGTTGTGCCATAATTGAATCTAATTTTTACTCCAGATCCCACTCTTCTAAATGAATTGTGACCATCTTCCAGATTTTTCTGGTTTTATTTTTATTCTGGATGGATATGTCAAGGAAGGCATCTGTTTATATAGTATTTCAATAAATGCTTATTGAGTACCTACTACTGTGACACACACACAACTCTTGGTCTATGGAAGTACACTAGGCTAAATAGGTCAATCCTGGTGTTTAAGATATTTACATTCTTTCAGAAAAGATAACAAGGCAGATGAACAGGAAAGAACGTGTCTGGCTTTTGCAACTTCAGCAGGCTGGTGTTACTTTGTTCTGGTTTTCAGCTGTCATCCCCACTTCCAATTCCAGATTCCATGTGATGCAGTAGAGTGTGACACTATCTTGGGCCATATTTACCTAGATACACTACACAGTAATTTTAACTTTGCTATGACTGGAATAATAGACATGGGAACTCTAAAATCATGCTAAACCATTGGGTATTTTTGAAGGAAAAGAATGCCTTACCTCAGATTCTTTGAACCGTCTAGCAGCCTTCATACCCAGGAAAAAAAGCTAAAAAGGCATCAGGACAGTTACTATCCTGAGACCTCAATGAGGTCTCAGTTCTCCCTTCCCTGATCAGAAGGTCTATCTGTAGCCTACTAGCATGGTAGTCTGGCTCATATTTCTACCCAACAATTAGGCTATTCACAGGCGCTGTCCTTTGCTATTCAAATACCATAATTGGCCCAAAATCTAAAGTATTTTCTCTGCTTTTCTAATGTACCACTGTCCTCTGAGGCCATGGATTCTGCTGAATCCCAGAGAATGGCAAAAAATACAGGCATGCTGGGTAGAAATCTTATTAGATATTATCCCTTCCCCAGAATGTCTGTTCTTTAGACATTAATCCAGCAACACAAACCATTCTTAAAAGGTCACTGAATCTGCCATCTTGTTGGGGTCTCGCAAATGTCCTGCTAAATATTTCTCTTGACGGGGAATGTGGGCAATAAATTGTTGGATAATCATGGTGGTCGCTCCCAGTACCTCTCCAGTATTTATAAGGGGAGTCTATACCAGATATAACGGAGGTAAATTCTAAGTGATTAGAAGTTTAAATGATTTTTATTTTCTTATTTTGACTTGTCTGTATTCTCCATGGCGATCAGAATCTATAACTGTTCTGAAACAGCCATTTTTATCTCCACAGCACTAGTTCTTCACACAAAGGGAAATTGTTCCCTCTTCCTTCCGTGCCATGGCTGTTTGCTTTCCCAGCATCATGGCTTCTCTAAGTGCACTGTGTTTCAAGCCAAACACAAGCAGCATCAGTCCTAAGTCCTTTTTTTGTAGGAGCACATTATTTTAGCGCCACCCCAATAGCCCAGTACCTCACCAGACACCTGTGAAGTCCAGCCACCATAGAAAGAATAAAAGACTTATTTTCACCAGGAAAATAAAATAAAATATGGACAAGAGAATAATACTCAAATTGCTACTGATAATCAGCTACCCCAAGGACATTTGAAACACGAAGATATGTCTGCCAAATACAGACTGCCAAAGTCCTTTGAGGATGCCCTCAGTGGGAATTGACACTCCCTTCACTTACATAATAAGAAAAAAATAAGAGATTAACAAATTCTAACTACACACTGGTAACATTCTTCCTAGGCTTTTCAAATATCACAGGGCAAATATTTAAGACCTATGTTTTCCACTAATGTCTTTTAATTAAGTGCATTATTCTGTAGGCTTAATTAATGCTGATCCATGTACAGCATTTGATAGTCCATGTAAGATGTGACTAGCACACACTAGCACTTCAACAGGTTCATTTGGAAAACTCAGGTGGAGAATAACAGCTCTCTTATGAATGTTTGCTTCCTGCAAATACTCCAAATACATTTTCTAGATGTTTCCTCTAACTGCAAAGTGGGATCTTGGAATTACTGGTCCTTAGGTAGCAGCAGAGCAAACTTCTGTTACTCTTGAGAGATTCACATATAGATGACTAAAACCACCCTAAAGTTTGAGGGAAGACTGTAGTTAGAGTTTTCCTACCTGGCCCAGAGTCAGGACAAATCTCTCTCACCCACCAGTCCCACAGTCTCTCAGACCCAACCAAGTAAACACACAGAGACTTATATGACTTACAAACTGTATGGCTGTGGCAGGCTTCTTGTTATCTACTTCTTCTATCTTAAATTAACCCATTTCTGTTAGTTTATACTTTGCCACATGGCTTGTGGCTTACCAGTGTCTTTACATGTTGCTTCTCATGGCGGCGGCTGGCATGGTCTCCTCCACCCAGCCTTCCACCTCCCAGAATTCTCTTCTCTCTTGTCCCACCTATACTTCCTGCCTGGCCATTGGCCAATCAGAACTTTATTTACACAGAGCAACATCCACAGCAGGAAGACACCCAAATGAAAGCAGAGCTGAAATTCTCTGTCATTCCACCAATAGTGCATTTCCATTTGTGGTGAGAAAGCTGTGACACAGAGAAAATCGTTCATCTTAGTTTTGTTTTTCTTCCATTTTCTTACCCTTCTCCTCTGTGGAGTTATGCCCTTGAATGTGAATTAGGAGATTCCAAAAAATCAAAATATGTCTCCCAGGACATCTGGCTGCGACTCACTCCGACTGACTGCAACTGTTCCTCAGATCTTTCTCAGGCCTCACTGTTAGGAAGAACCCTGTTTTCAAACTTAAAAACACTAGATCTGAGTTGTGTGCAAAGTGGGTGTCTGTGTACCAGAGTAGGGGAGACCTGAGCTTTCCTGTCAGCTCTACAGCTTCCTCCTGGGTAGAGAGCAGTCAAAGCACTTCATGTTCTTGTAGCTTATTTCCTGCATCTGAAGTTCATCTGAAAGCTTTCTGTCAGTTATGGAGAAAGGAAAGACAAGAGGAGGAACCTGCCTAATAATGTTACAGGGATTTAAACAGGCAAGTTCTGTTCAAACTGCACGGAGAGATCATAGCAGAACTAGATATGCAGGTATGTGTGGCTGTGAGCTCAACAAACTACAAAAAACAATCATGTCACAAATCATTTGGTGATGAGTAGATTATTCAACGATCAGCTGGCATTGGGAAAAGGATAAATTTATATTGTGATCACATTTCCAAACTAAATTAGATTAAGATAAACTAGGGAGCATGCTGAAAATGTGACATCATTTTTTTAACTAGGAGAAAACTGGTGATCTGTAGCTGAGCTCTTTAATATGGCTGAATTTTATAATAATAACAACAATATAAATTTCAGAAGCAATACTACCATATGTGACTACATAAACATAAAAATAAATAAAATTAAGAAACAAAAAATCAGGAACAATATGTTTGATAAAAATGATGAAAATGTAAGATCTCAGAAATCTGCACAGAAAAGACTTCATTGCAGCATTGTCTGGGGCAAAAAATAAAGGAACAACCTATTAGTCACCAACTGAGGAATGCTTAAATAACTTAAACAATTTCTGGGCAATGAAATGAAATGACTTTTTTTAAAGAATGCAGAACATTTTTGGTGACAAGTTGGAAATATGTCCATGATATACAATTAATGGGGGAGGAGCAAATATTAGAACATTTTGTGTGTTACTATTTCATTCTTTTTAAAAAGAAAATTTGTATATATGTGCTGCATATTACATATTATACAGGCATCATATAAATATATATTATCATTTATAATGGTAGGTAGATCAGTGGGTAAGTAGAAAACTATCTTGAAGCCACACCCACTGGTTAATTGCAGCCACAATGAAAGTATTTCATTAGGAAGTGGTGATACTTTGCTTGTTACCCTAGGTGCTTTTAATTAGCACATTTTTAATGATTATGCAATAGTTTTTATACAAATAAATAAAATGAACCAAATAAACAAACAAACATAAAATTATGTGCTTTCAATAGAAAAGATGTCAAGAAATATTCACAAAAGAAAAAATATACACTTCTTCTTATTTGCTCTTCTTGATTTATTTTCCAGTGCTTATACTAAAGGAACTAAAGTTTACAGAACAGAAAATAGATGGCCATTTTTCATCTACAGTGATTACATTTTAAAGAATATACCAGATAATAATGATGATAACAAGGCCCTCCCACATGCTACCATGTTGGCTCGAGGATCAGTGCGGTGCTTGTTCTCATGACTTGGACTTGTACTACCTGAGAACTTGTGAAGGTCCCTTGTTTGTCAAGTGTCTCCCCAAACTTCTTGCATCAGATTTCTCGGAGAAGATCTCTGTGTTTCATGCTTCCCACACCTTTCCAAGTTGCTCTCATGAAGTCAGGTGAGATCCACTAGCACTCTCGCACTGAGAGCAAGGTTTCCCACTACCACTAGCACCGTTATCTAAGCCAGATGATGATAGCAGGCTGCTCTGTGTTTGTAAGGGTTAACAGTGCCTTTTGCCTCTGCCCATTGAAGGCTAGAGGCAAAGAGTAGTTCCCCACCTCACCCAACCATGATGCTTTCTGTAGACAGTGTCAAGTGCCTCCAGTGGCAGGCTGGTAGGGGACAGGTGGATTAACCTGCTCAGAATGAAAACTACTACCTACAGAAATACTACAAAAATTGACGACAGAGTCTGTGGTAAAATTTTATCGTTGCTTACTAATTTTACATGTACTAAATCCTTAGTGCATATCCATTTTCTCATACAAGGTAATAGCAAAACAATATACATTACACAACTAAGACATAGCAATTGTTCATGTTAGGCATGAGAAATGCTGAACTCAGAACTGTAGAAAGAGTATTTACTCAAATGCATACAGCAATTATGATATATTCATTTATATTCTCTAAATACTGACAATGCCATTTCATTGAAAACTCAAGAACAGACTCCCCATCATCCCTAGAATTAAATCCCTAACCTTTACTATGGACCTCTAAGTCCCTGAGGAGTACCTCCCACCTCTATACTCTGGCTCCTCATCCATAGCCACACTGTGCTTTTCTCTACTCCTAGAATTGCAGCATGGCTTCATCCTGGATCACTGTACCTACTGTATGTTTCCTGAAATCTTCCCTCCCTGATGTGTGCACCTAAGCAGAACAGGACTTACACCTTCATTCCAAGGGGGCAGGGTTTTTTGGAGCACCCTGTCTGGTCCTGTGTAGCATGTTCCATTACTCTCTGCTACTTGAAATCATGAGTACTGTTTGAAAACGGCAGCAGCCAGATCCTGCCTATACAGGGTAAGCGTGAATCTCGGGGTGGATTCTAGGTCACTAGGATAAAGTGCTCAGGGTCAATAGAAGAACTCCCCTTTCCTTCTTCGTCTCCTTGTAAAACATTTCATGATTGAAATCACATTATCTATTGAGTAGTGTGTGCTTGGCTGTTTGCTGTCCCCACCCAAAAGAAAAATTCCAGACACCCTTCAATCTCCTTAGAAGATTAGTTTTGGCACACCCTGCAGATACTAGACTCTGTGGATGCTGAGGTCTTATTTATAATTCCGAATATAATTTGTATGCTATGGAAATAGTTGTTACACCACATTGTTTAATGTAGATGTAAAGGAAAAAAACTCTATATTCTTTCAACACAAATACATTTTTTTCTCAAATGTTTTCCATCTGAGGTTGGTTAGATCTCCAGACACAAAAGCTGTGGATAGGGAGGGCTGTCTGTGTGAGCTCCAACAGGGTAAGGAGTCTGTCTGTTTTATTTGCTACAACTATTTCAGCATTCAGAGTAGCAGCTGATAAATAGTAGGTTAGTAAGTAATATACTTTTTAAGTTATACTCATGTACTAGTGAGGCAGACCAATGGCTAAAGTATTTGCTGCACAAATATAAGGACCTGAGTCCAAATTCCCAGTACTCACATAAAGCCAGGGGTAACAGTGTGCATGTCTAGAATCTCAATGCTCCTATGGCAAAATGGAAGACAGAGACAGGATACCCAGACACTCATGGCCAGCTAGCTTCAAATTCAAAAAGACAAACAGCAATATTCCCTTTCTCACATAAGGTGAAAGATGAGGATCAACTTCCACATGCATGCTGTAGCACACATGTAACTGAATTCACTCACAGACATGCATGCTTCCATACACATAGTCATATATACAAAAAATAACACTCATAAAATTTACACATTTCTCTAACCAAACTCATTCCTTTATAATTAAAGGAAAAGTTAAAGCTTATTTTCAAATATGTTTTGAAGACACTGGCATACCTGCAGCACAATGATTAGCACAGTGAAGGCATTCAATAACAGTATCAATAGTGTTCCCTTCCGGTATTTAAAACAGTGGGGCTGTGGCTCTGACAGCCCATTTTATTTATCATTGTTGATAACTTACAAAATACATAACTAGAAATAAGTCATTAATTGAAGCCCATGGCTATTCATTTTTTAATTTCATTCCCTAAATCCTGTTAGACAATTTGAATATTATTTTAAAGGTGCTTTAGACTATCTCTATAATGTCTGATCAATAAAAATATGAGACAAGTGAATAATTGAAAGTGTCTCAATCTTCTGTATTGAAATTAATGCAAAGTAGCTCAATAAATTTTAAAAAATCAGGCTGGGTTACCTATCAATAGGCAATTGCCATATTGGTTTTTTCCTATAATGTGTTTTGAAAATTATATATGCACGGTCTTAAAGATTATTTAAAAGCAAAAATGTCAGAATATAGCAATAATTCCCATTTGGGATGCTAGTCACGAGCTGATTTTTGGAAACTAATAATGATATAGTATCTAGATATAAAATTCAAAACTACAATTAGTTCAAGCCAATTGATTTCCAGATTGACATGTGACCATGCTGAATCAGATGTGAATGATCACTCTGAAACACACTGATGCTAAATGCGAAATGCTCTGTAAATGTGCTCTTGCTTTTATTATAGTTGAGCATTCTTCTGACATATGCCATGACTTTAAGAGAGAAGGTGGGAGTTTTGCAAATTCCCCAATCTTATAAAAGGCCAGAGGAGACAGTAGAATAGTTTGTGCAAACTGAAGGAAGGCAAGCATATGGTTAGTATGGATCCCCTCAAAATAGTCACAACACATAAGAAACATAAGTTGAGCATATTGAAGATTGATTCTATTTCTAACAGTCTCTCTTTGCTAAGTGGTCAAAATTACGACTAACATTTCACACGCAGTGGTTGAGATGTATTTTGCAAGCCAGGTGTGTGACTTGACGGAATAAATTTGTCACCACACTCTTCCCCAATCCAGTAACACCCTCTAGAAGCTCCTCTGACAGGAAGAGGAACATTGCAATATACCCACAGAACTGAAAACTTGTCCTATGGGCAGTTATGTGGCTTTCTGTGTACATTACCATGGTAACAGCAAAAACAAACAAACTTAAAAGGAAGTTTGCAGGCTGGTGAGATGGCTCAGTTGCTAAAGGCAATTGTGGCCAGATGATTTGAGTTTGATCCCCAAGACAGATTTGTCTGAAGAAGAAAACCAACGTCTGCAGATTGTTCTCTTGCTCAAATACACACACACACACACACACACACACACACACACACACGCGCGCGAGCACGATAGATAGATAGATAGACAGACAGACAGACAGACAGATAGATAGACAGCTTATAATTTTAAAAAGGTTGCACCCACCTATCAGCTATCTGCTTGAAAATGTGCTACTATTAATCATGTTGCTTTTCTTGATTTCATATCAGCTATAGTTTTATACCAAATTCCCACTTCCTTGAGACATTTAGCTGTGATTATATGCAACCAAGGAATTTCTTTCACTTTACTCAAACTTTGCTCATTTTTGGAAAAACCTATCAAGCATAAGGCTTTTCTGAGAGTTTTGGGGTTTTGTTTGGTTGGTTGGGCAGTTGGTGGTTTTTGCTTTTTTGTTCTGGACTGGGGTCCAAAGTTTGCAGCATTGAAGTGCAGATTGCTTCTTTAATAGTCCAAAATCTATGGGTCTATAATGGTATATGATATCACTTCCCTGCCCTTGTTTTTTTTTTTTTTTTTTAAGTCTGACCCACTTAAAGTTTGTATAAACTTGGATTTAACTTAGTCATACAAGCATTGCTCCTACAATGAATATATATCAACTGGTATCTCAGAACACAGCTATAAAGTCATAATGACATCTTTGTTAGGCTATATTGGATAAAGCAATGTCTCTTCAGTCTTTCTCAAAGAAAAGCTGACAACTGGTAGTCAGCCAGTTGCAGGAGATGAATTTTGAGTTCTTCATGCTGTTTAAAATCAGGTAGCTTTGCTATTAGGGTTTATTAGGAATAAATTAACAGCAAATAAACATCTATCAAGGGAATTCCCAAATACTGATAGAAGAGCTAAATGTTTTTCGTCACTTCCTAATCATGCACCAATTCTTAGTACATCAATCTCTCAGCCATTATCAATCTTACTCATTTCTCACTCATATTTTGCCTTCTCTGCAATTTTGCCTTTGTTTTGTAATGGAGGGTATGTGTCTTTCATCATTTTTTTTTCTGGAAACAGGTTAAATTACAGCTCAGAATTCAGAGCACCATCATGAACTTTAAGGGTGATTCAATGTGTCCACCTAAAAGGGGAAACTGGCCACAGCTCACTCCTCTCTGGGTTGTGAAGAAGAGAGACTTGCAGATGCAGAAAAACACAGGCAGGTCAAACTCAGTAGATTTTCAGAATTGCAGATAGGCCCTTAGCACACTATGGCAGGGTTCCCCTGACTGTACAACTCAGTGCCACTGAGGCACAAAAGCCAGGCATGCTGTTTCAGTCATAGGAACACAAGCTGGGCATAGGCAGGGCCATTTTCCCTGCACGCTTTTTCGTCTTGACAGTTTTTGTGCATTGAAACTTACAAGAAGGAAAACAGTCCACAATCTTCTTAAAAACTTATCTTAGACACCATTTTTATGAGGCATATGACACAAATGGTGTTGCACAGAGCTCACTTTGGTCAGAGCTTTCTGGAAGGAATTTCCAACTGAACTGCTTACTGCATTTTCATTTTCTGCCATAAATATGAGGTTACATAAGGTAGATGCAGGGTTTTTATTGCTTGTGTTAGATTGTGTTCTTCTGTGTTAAGTTAAGCCCTTGGCTGTAGTTCCAATCTACTCACTCAGGAGACTAGAAGATATGCTATTACGATATGACAAATAAATAATTCTGCATAATGTTCTAGTTATATTTTGGAAACTATGATTGACTCCCTATGTGCTCATTAATCAACCACTTAACTATTCAGGAGACTAGCAGGGTAGGAATGCATAGGTTTTTATTTGAATAGCAAAGTTTACAATGGCATTAACACATTAGTCAGGCACCCCTAATTTCAGAGCTTTCTTTGCTAGAAGTATCTGTTTCTACAGCCTACAAAATGAGGTATAATCTAATTCAAAATTTAATGTAAGGCTATATTTGCCTGTCAACGTGAATCAGCAATTTCTACCTCAGACTGGCCTTCACCCTAAACATTATTTCTAACCTAAAGATTGTGGAGTTTTTTTTTTCAACATATCAACTACTGCTTCACTGGTATTCAGAAAATATCGTTGACTATATACACACCAACAAAATGCATTTTATAATGGTAAATAAGCTAAATAGCACATGTTCCATATAATGCACACCCATATTGTCTTATGTCTTAACTACATCTTGTTTTTCTAGAATGCATAGCAAGTGACAGTGACTTGGTTTTCTTAATTTAAGGAACAAATTTAAGCTACTATCAAAATGTAATCTGCACTAATCTAGACATGGTAAAAAAAAATTACATAGTTATGTTATTCTGAGGTGTTTACATTAACAAGATCTTTAAAGCACTTATCAATTAGCATTATCAAAATCAGATGGGAAATTTCTAGAGAACAGACCTGAAGAATATGGGTTTGGGATGAGATATATTGATTTATATGTGCATAAAAAGCAAAAACTGAGCATCAGCACACTAGGGTAGGAACCTACCCACTGGAAGAAATTTGTAGCAGAGTCCCAATAGCCCAGCAACTGAGATGGAGATACCTTTAGAGTGGCCTAGACATGCTTCATTATCTCCCTCTCCATTCTGTCTAAACTCAACCAGGTACCCACCTCTAGATTTGACCTTGTCCTGAGTCCTAAGACAAGGTCTTTGCCAACACACACAAAAATAACCTATAACTCTTGGAGAATAGTAAGTTTTCTCTCCTCACTACAGCCTAGTTTCCCTGTAGGACTACTCCCACCTAGCTGTGCTTTGGGGATGAGAACTGAGCTGCCCTGCCACTGGATGAGTTACCCGATCATTTTCTGTCAGCCATGATTATCCCCTACAGTTACCAAATCCTGGATAAGTCTTGACTTCTGACCTTATATTTTGAGGTTGTCACTCAGTTTGAGCCCCCAACTACCCTAACTCTCCTGTCCATTCTTCTGTCCAACAGAAATCAGAATAGTATAAATTAGAAAATATAACTTCACGCCTCAGTCCATGTTTACCTCATGCCCCTCGTCTTTCAGATTGTCTAAACTCCAAATCCTAATGATCTTCCACTACCCAGATGCCTCTGCCAGGCCATTTACCATCACACAGTCAATGCTGTCTGAAGTTTCTGTCTGTTTTCTCCATAGCCTATAACCAAAGAGTGCTGGTCTCTGCTGAGTGAATCTTAGCAACTAAGACACTTGCTGTCAAAGGGTAAAGTTACAGCAACTTTTGCCTTCTGAGTACTTACTATGTTTTGTTTTGTTTTTTCCCATTTTTATCTTTGGCAATTTTTCATGTCTTAGAGTAATTGGAGTTGGTATCATAAAAGGCAGTCAGCTAAAAGTAAAAGATAAAACCCTTTTTACCTTAAAATACATCTTACTAATGACTTTCATAGCACACTTGCCAAGAAGAGGTTCTGAAGATCCTATACTGAGGTCAACTATCATGCTACAGGGAGCTGAGGCCCATTTCACTCACCAGATGTGGGGAGAGAAGGCTTATATCATCTTACAGCCTTTGAAAAATGAAGCATCAAAGTGACATAGTCTTTTTTCCCAAAGGAAACTTTAAATTTGAAATCTCTGATAACTTACCGAAACTCTAAAAATATGAGACTCCCTTCCAGAAATGTAGCCATGCCAACAATACTCACAGGTACAAATGTTCTCAACTTAAAGCAGGAAGAAAAGAACTATGTGAGGCAGAATGTCTCGGATTTTCACTCAAAATTGCAGTCATTTTGCCCATAATAAATATGCTAGGACCAAATTGACAATCACAACTGTACAGTGAAGGATGAAAATTCAGAGCCTCTTATAACAGACTCAATAATCGTGCAAGGTACAGAGAAGCGAAAGGTAGACCCTGTTATGAAGCATAAGGGTGTTAACAGACACTCTGAGATGATATGTCCTAAAGAGCTGGGACCACATACCAGCCTGAGTTCTGCATGGCATCAGTCCTTATGTTCACGGGGCTTCAGCCATTTCACCTGCTCAACAGAGCTAGCAAGAGAATCTGCTTTGTGGGATTATTATGAGGATTAAATGACACAATCAAATCATTTGAAATAATGGTTGATTATTGTTGCTTTGCAAAATGTAAGTCAAGTACCATTTGCTGGCAACACTCCATTATATTAACCTGGGCTGTGCTCTGATACAAGCCAAAACATGGAACTTCCAGGATTCCATTGGAAAATTAATGAAAGTAAACAGAATCTCCTGCCTGCTCTGATTCTGGACTATGTAGACCAGCAGAAGCCAAACAGGACCAGTGTCAAGGTCTAAACAGCTCAACAAAGTTCCACACTGAGGACAACAAAATCACTGTTTCGCTCACACTTCCCTTGTGTCAGGCTGCCTGGAAGTGTGTAATAGCATGTCTTAACCCCTGCCTTCCACAGGCTACCTTATTTCCTTACTGTCATTGAAATTTTGTGCTCTCGAAGTATCAGCTATGAAACCATTCACTATTTAAGTGTCAATCTGACAAGAAGGTTTGGTTTTCTTTGAAAAGTCCTTTTGTGACATGTAAGACATCCCTTAAACACAACATCTTTGTGTACCAAAGGTATTCCAGCTTTCTATATAATCCTCATGTGAGCAAATACCTCTCCAATCGCAGAAGGCTTCTTTCTCTGTAGGAATGCTACCAGATTCTGCATTCTGTTGAAGCATGAGAAAATCCCCACCCATCCAATGGAATGGAGAAACAGAGTTTTGACATATACCTAAATGTCTCAGAGCCCACCTCCTCTCCAAAACATATGCCTGTTAGCTTCTGCCACAAGTGCTTTCCTCATTCTAATCACTAAAGTTGTATCCCAGTCCTATGTCTGTCTTCCATTATTAATTATGCATATATTTCCTATTATTTTGTATTCTAATATAGTCCATTAATAAGTTACCTATATATTCCATTGATTATAAGCACTTAAGATGCTGAATCTTTTTAATTCCATAAAAATTTTGCTGTTTAACATATTTATTGAACATTCACAATAGCCATTTATAATGAGGATTCAGAGATGGACAAGGTGGTGTTCTGATTTCATTCAGTAATTCATGAACGGTTTATGATCAAAAAGTGTGGTGGGGTTCTTTGTGGGTTTTTTTTTTCCCCTGGAATTAGAGCTAGCTACAATTTCACATTAAACTTCAATGGTATCTTTTCTTTATTTTTTTTTCTCTGCAGGATAGTGGCCAACGCCTCTCAGAATCTCATGTCCACACAAAGCTTAGGGATTGTATTTGGACCCACCCTTCTGCGAGCTGAAAATGAGTCAGGGAACATGGCGATACATATGGTCTACCAAAACCAGATAGCGGAGTTCATGCTGAACGAGTATGATAAGATCTTCAGCTCAGCGGAAGACTGACAGACAAGACAAGCTACTGCGTATGTTCACATCTGTCTTGATGCCTAATATTTTTACATTTCTGTAAACATATTTCTGAAATATTTTTTCCTTCCAAGCGACAGATGCTTCATTTTGTGAAAACTTAGTGATGATTTTGTATTTAAGTTCCAAACATTTGAATAAAATAAATGACAATATTTTCCTATATGTGTTCTACATTAACCCCTTGAGTATTGTTCCTTTTAGCATTCTAGAAATACATCACAAATGTCTCACACTCTTAAATAGTGTGTACAAGACAGCACCCAGGCATAGCTCTGCTACTGCTCCTTGGCATCAGGTATTTGTTGATGTATGTGCAGATAGGTGAGTATGTAGAGAAGTTGTGGGTAAGTGTGAGTGTGTATACATGTGTGCCTTCTCAAGATCAATGTGTCAGCTATGTCCCCACATGCCTAAGCCTCCACAGAGAGAGCACAAACAATATGAAGGCATCTATGTTCTCAATCAAAAGAGTCCTTTCATCTTTCAAGAGTACAACATAATGATCATCAGTTATGGATGAGCTTTGCAAATACATGTTGAGTGGCAACTTTCCTGAAGAACAAAAGGACAGTTCAGAGATTTGTTGTTGGACTGCTCTTTTTTGGGTGTGAGTGCGATTTTGGGTCCACAAATGTACCATTTTGTAAATTAAATGGATTGATCTTTATTTTACATGGGGACTGCATTGATGTTCCATTTTGAGTTTTCATCAAACTGTGTATCTTCCCTTTCCCCAGCTATGGCATTTTATGTAGAATTTTTATTTTTGTTATGTTTTGAAGGATATTTTATTGGTGATTTACACTAATTCCAGCTAGAAAGAACTGTTTTTAAATGCTTGGATTAGTATGCCCTAAGGATTCCTTAACTAGACTCATATTATTTTATCCATTTGATGGTTACTTTCAGTTGTGACTGATTAAACAAAGGGGTAGCTGTCTAGACTCTATCAAACACTACTGTGTTTTGAAAAGTATGTTCTAGCTGAACACATCTCATGCCATTTTATGAAAGAGTTCTGCTGATAAAAATGTAGACTTATGTTTGACAGCTGTTTAATAAACTCAAATGGATTGAATAAAACTAATCCATTGTGATAAGTAACTCTAGTTATTGATTTGATCACAAAATGAAAAATAAAGCATGTAAATACTATGTGTGAAGCATGGATCCAAGAGCACACATTCAGAGCAATAATGAGCTCAGAGGCATAGGCTGTGGCATGGATGAGCATTCAGAGATGAGAAAGAGAGAGTTAAGAGACAGTTCGTGAAGTACCAGCATCCACAGTGCTGCCTGAGGATGCTTGTCTGAGGAAGGACTGTGTATGCTTGTCCTTTTGAATGTCTTTATTTTGGCAAAGGTGCCAATACATGGGCTCTCAGCCAAGAACAGTGAAGCAGTCCCAGTGAATTCCTCAGTGTGGTTTCATCAAGTGGGATGTATACACATCATATCACAAAGCCAAGAGAAGTCACAAGAAACAGAATGCCATGATCTAAAGCTATCAGTAACAGTGAAGCAAGAGCATGCCTAAGCTATAAAAGATTCTTACATGTAAAGCTGTGCTTGTGCCTTTCAATTTACACAGAGAAACATGAAACATGGGTTTCTGGCATTTATTTCTAGTCTTCCTCAATGCTGTAACACTCTCAATGAAGTCTTTTCCAGGACTTTAATTATTTCTCCCTTTGAAAAGAGAACAGCGGAGTTGGAAGTTCCATATTAAAACGTTGTGTCTTCACGAATCCATCTTTAAAGATATTCTGGTAGCTTCAGCCAGAAAGAAATCATACGGAAAGCCAAAGAGAGTGGCACTACCTGCTTTGAGCAAAGATTCACATCCCCTTGTCTCTACTGCCTTCCAGTTTCATAATCTTCAAAAGCACCAGCTTCTTGATTTCCAATCAGATGGGATTTAGCCTGATTCAGACCCCAGCTGTGTCCTGTTTCTGCCTGCTAAGGGCATTGCATCAGAGAACATGTTTCCTCTCTAGAGGAAGACCTTTCCAAGGTATTGAGCCAAAGTGCCCATCACAGGATCTCACTTGCTCATTCTGAAAGCATAGAAAGGTCATGATATCCCGTAACATTTCAGTTAGCTATGATGTCTAGAATTGCCATCCCAAGTATTCAAGCCAAATTTCTGCATGAGTCTGAAGCACTAAAAGGTTTTATGAAACCAGACACTATTCTCCATTAAAACAACAACAGAACAAAACCAAAAACAAACTGGGAAAGTTAGCCGGGGTTTCTTACTCACCTGGTCTGAGCCAGGCCCAGTTCTAGGCACTAATGACATGATTGCCATAGAAAGCAAATAGTATGTTTGACTACCCTCTGTAGGGAAGGAAGACAATTGCCTAAGGATTAATTACTATCCAGTACAAGATCATAGATGTTGGCCAATGGAGTAACCATGTTCACCTCAGGGTTCAACCCCTGTACATAGAAATGCTCAAATAGATGGGCAGTGCCAGTGACAGGAATATTAACAAAGTGCAGTAGTTGGAGATTAAGAAACAAGCTGTAATTGGGGAATTCAGATTGGGCTTCACTGTTGAGATAATCTGGGGCTGTTCTATCTAATCTTGAATAAGATTTATTAGACAAGGAAAAATACAGAAGGCACACCAAGTGGGAATGAAGAATGACATGCACCAGAATTGGGAAAGGCCTGACACCCCCAAAGAAAATTGAGAAACTCGCTAATTAGAGATGACATGTATATGTCTGGTGATTTGGGAAAATGGAACTACAGAAAGTGGTTGATGTTAAATGTGGGCAAAAATATTCAGATCTTTTCTCATAGACAAAAGAAATCAATGGTGTAAAACAAGATAACCACAGAACAACTTGGACAGAGAATCTCTAAATTTCCTAGTGGCCAAGAGATACAAACCCCTTGGAGAAGACTCCTGTTCTCTTACAGGGGCTAGGGCTCTACAAAAATGTTATGTGTCTATAAGTTTTTAAATATTTCTCAACCATGCAATAATAATTGTGTGTTCTCAGATGCATTTCTATACAAAAGATAAGGCATTCTAATCTAACAAAAAGAAACACAAGTCCAAAACTGTCTCCCTAGAAAAATCAAGCCATTTAGAATCCCCATTTCATCAGGGTTCACCCACCTGGCTTGTAAGAGATTGTCTCTTTCTTCATGGAAAAGGTGGCTATCTCATCTTACATGTTCTGAGTCTGGCTTTACTTAGCATGTGCCATATGACAGGATCATCATGCCACAGCTCGTAATTGAAAGCCTTATGACGGTTCACCCTATCCAATTAGAAAACAAAGGATCCAATTAAGAAAAATTAGAAAAGCTGTTAGAAGGAAGCAATCAGTTGCCAATAGTGCTGTCCTTACAGATTAACACAGCTAGAAACTGACCTGCACTTATCTCTTCCACATTTATTTTTGTGAATTATAAGTTAATCACCCTGTCAATTCCTAATTAAAAGGCCCTGCAAAGATTTTTATCCAAAAGGACCATCACTAAAAGTTCTGGGTCAAATTGCTCTGTTGTCAAAAATGAGAAAAATTCCAAAACAATATCAAATTCTCTTCTTGGGAATTAAAATCTTAATATAAAAAGGAAGATATTCTTCAAATTTTATTTCTTCAATGAAAATGCATCATCTGGTCAGCCCTGAAAACATATATATATATATATATATATATATATATATATATATATATATATATATATATATATGTATGTAACATTATACAGACTATGGTTATATTCATGTACTCAGGTATATTCCGGTACACCTATATATATATATACAAACATATGTAACAGAATTAATGAAAAGGGAGGCCATGAATTTGAAATAAAGTAAGGAGGGTTACCTTGAAGAGTTTAGAGGTGAGTCAGGGGAGAGGGAAATGATGGAATTATATTGTAATTTCAAAAATAAAAGAAATAATTTTTAAAATGCTTCATCTTATCTTTAAAATGTAGATAGGTTGCTGTGTGTGTGTGTGTGTGTGTGTGTGTGTGTGTGTGTGTGTGTGTGTGTGTTTCTTTAAGCCAAGGACTTCAAACTCAGACACTGAGTGGGGCCAGGCATGTAGCATAAATGAGTCAAGAGAAGCAGGCAGCCGGCACTATGAAGTGGTAACAGCTGGGGAAAACGCAAGCTCCCTGCCTAGCCAAAAGGCAGGTTTCTACTCAGCTGGAGCTGATGTTGCTTATGTGGGAATGTGAGCCATGTTGCCAGACCTTTAGATCTTTCATAGAAAGCCAGGATTGAGAATCTTCTATGAAATCTGATTTTTAATACGCTAAATAAGCTACCAAATAAAACACATCTGAGCGGAGTCGGCCTAAAGACCAAATCTTTTTTGTGGCCTCAGTGTTAAGCCTTCCAAGTCACAAACCTTGTTCCCCAGAAAATGGCACTCCTTGGAGTAAATTGTGGAGATAAGGGAATGAGCCAAAGCAATATGAAAGAACATACAAGCAGCAAAATATGTCGAACTTACTGTTGAAATTCTGAGCAGATTACTTAGTCCATCTGGAACTCTCTTCTTTTCTGATTTATTAAATGCAATATACATTTTTAATCTAATGGAATAACGTGGTGAGAGCTAAAGCAGGTAATGCATATCTCATAAATTGTCATTTAAGGATGTAGATGATTGATCCATAACTTAATAATAAATCACTTCATAATCTGAAGATGATGGAAGGAAAGTTGGGACCAAACTCTAAAAAGCCTTGAATGGCATATCACATCTCTAGTCAAGTTTTTACACCCTAGATCTTTCATAAGGAGAGCAACTTTATCAGAGCTGTGACATTATGATGTAGAGCTTGATGCAGGGAGAAACTGTGGATGCCATTGTCAGATGAAACATGATTGCCAAAGCACGATTAGTGCAGTCTGCATTCAGACTGGCAGTGGGCAGAGAAGATGCTCTGGAAATCAGGTGGCTATGCTTTGTGGAGGCTTTGCCCACATCTCTTTGTTACCATTGCTAAGTGAAAAACACCAGTACCAAATAGACTAAATGTCTATAAGCAGGTCCATTTCTGGATTACTTGCTTGGTTAGGGCCATGGTCCATTTTGACATTCTGGCAGTAATTTGTCATTTAGCAGACCTTAATATATTTGGACCAAGTCACACCAAAGTAATATGAGACTGTGCCTGCTACCAGAACTATCCCCAGACAGTCATAGGGTCATTTCTCTCACATCACACCTGCTTTCTCACTCCTTTCTCTCATCCTAGGATTACTTCTCTCATTCCATGCCACCAAGAAAGCCAGTCCTGGAAAGATTGGCTTGGCTAGCTACCATGTATGAAACACTAGCTCTGTACCAATGAAGGTATTATTTGTTGTTTTGTTTACTCCTCACAACTGTCTGCATGCAAATACTCTTCTTGTCCCTACTTTATCCCCAAAGAAACACAAGTGAAAACATAATGGTGTTACCAAGTCCATGTAATTAGTAATTTGCCAAGCCATTATTCAAATCCAAGTAATATGGCTCCAGAGGATCCTGCCCTATTTGGAGTGGTTAAGCTTCATTGTCAGTTTAACCAGATTTAGACTTCTAGGGGTATCTCTGAAGACATCTCCACAGACATTTAGCTGAGGAGGAGAGATATACTCTGAATGTAGATGGCACTGTCCCATGGGCTAGGATCCTAGACTGAATAAAAGTAAAGGGGAGGTGGGGGTGACTGGACTGAGCATCAAGTATTCATCTGTTTTAGTGGCCTGACACACCCAGATGTGAGCAATGGCTCACATGCTTTCCTCACATTGATGGATGGTGCTATCTAGCCATGAGCCAATGTAATCCCTTCCTCCTATGATATGCTTGTTAGATAGTTAGTCACAGCACTGGATAAAGTAACTAAGACACAAGTGTACCATAAGGTTCTTCAAGGAATGTAACTGAAAAAAAGTAAGCACATAAACACCCCAAATATTTATATTAAATATGGGAGGGGTGCTGGTTGCTCTCTTGTGAACATTCTTGAAAGATTTACCTCCATATTAACTTTAATAAAAGAACAGAATGAATATTAAACGGGTTTCCCAAGAAAATGTAAAGTATTTCTGTTGCTATAAGTAGATGACTAAACGGCCTTAAAGATTTGGCTCTTAGGATTTCAGTAGTCAGGAAATACTTCATTTATCTGTATGCTTTACATACATAGTTCTGGCTTCACTTCATTGTAGGTAAGACAGACAAGAAAACTTCTTTTCTCAAATACATACAAAGTACCTGTTTGAGTGGCCCTGGCCCTGTATGGCATTTTATTAACCAGGGTAGATCATATTTGTCAGTGGCCAGTTAGCATCCATCATATCATGCTACCCAACATTGTATTGAAATTAGATCTGGCTCTATAGGGATCCTGCAAAGGATGAAAAAAATGGGTCTCCAGCAGTCTTCCTCTTAAATATAATTGAAAAAGAGGCAGGCATCAGGACACGCTGTGTTTCATGCTGCTGAAGAGTGATCCTGAATCACTGGAGTGATGAAAATACAGTGAACATTTTGAATAGGAAGATGACAATTTGCTGCAGTGATGTTGTCAAAATGGAAATGTCTTCCATCTTGATGAGAAGCCTAACAGAAGGGACCACACACACACACACACACACACACACCATATAAACAGGCATCTGATTTTTGCCAGTTTGTACTTGAGGCAAAGCATCCAGTGTCCACAAAATTCTCAAGCCTGATTCTGCAGAACACCCCTTCTTCAATTTAGAAAGAGTAAAGAAAGCAGCAAGGGAGAAACAGTCAGCACCATGCCCCTGGTTTGTGCTAAGTGCACACTTGTTAGGTAAGTGAACCAAGACAAACACCAAGAACATAAAAGCAGATGAACATAATCTACCATCATGTTTCCTATCAAGATAAATGTAGTGTCTAATGTCTTAGGTGTAGCCAAATCCACTGGTATTTATGTTGATTCCTAGCCCTAAATCTTAAAAAAAAAAAAAAAAAAAGAAAAGAAAAGAAAAGAACCATCAAAGAAAATACCCTCTGTCTATGTCTCTTGAAGTCTAAGCCCCATGAAATGCTTCTTCCCTACAGCTCTGTGGAGGCAGCAGAGCACTGGGATTGCCAGCCTGGTTCCTGCAAGTCTAACAGCAGAGGCTCATATCCTGCTTCAAACCCGGGAGCATCCTTGTATCTACAATACCTAGTGACACCTTCCACCATGTCTCTGAACTTCTACATGTGTGACTTACATGTTATCTGAATCCTACAGAGTGAGGACTTTCTGACCAATCTATCAAAAGCCAAGATCACTGCAAAAATATAAAGCAATGGCCTGGAAACCCTCCCTTTCCTCTGGCACCATTTGAGCCGACGAGTTTCCTTGATAGACATGCTCACATTTTAAGAGCAGGAATGTAACCACTGCTCTAACGGTTCTCACATCCCTAGCAAATGTGTTCTAAGTCCATATTGCACAACGCACTTGAAGACGTGTGGATTTTTCCACATCATTTGGTGACATTTTGCACAGTTTAATTTCTGCTCTTTCTTGCTAGACCCTACCTCCCCACTCTCCATTCAAACTCTGCAATAGAATTTCATAGAGCATCTCACCCTGGGCTCAAAGCCCTTCCTGTCCCTCAGCATCTATCTGCTTGGCTGCTGTGAAGTTTTGCCAGGAAGTGTCCATCTGTTAAATTCAAGCATCCTAAAAAAATAAAAGGGGTAGAGGTGTTCATCTGCAGAGGAGAGAGCATTAATGGCATTGAGTGATCTGACAGGAATATGTCGGGGTGAGCAACAACAGGAAGACACCAGCAGGCAGGGACACAGGCTCCGGCCCCGGAAGCCCTATCCCTTCAGGCTGCCAGGTAAATGCAGCTTTCGAGTAGGAAGAGGAACAGAACACTACTGAAACCAAAATTGGTTTGCACTCTCTATTTTCTGAGTTATCAGTTCTTAGGTCACAGTCACTAAAACTGGAAACTTTAAAATGACTTCAAAAAGGCAAACGCTAACCAGATTTCACACTGGATTTCATTGTACTTGGCATTACAGAAAGAATGCAGGTATTAAATAGACTGCTTCCTGTATACAATGAGGTTAATTAGTGGTGAGGGATGGAAAATCAGTGTAGACATAACTCTTTTCGACAGGTATCAAAAATAATCCCCGATCCCTACAGACTCCAGCTGCACTGAAAGAGGAGCAATATAAAAGATTCCTTAAGCACAAAATTTTCAGACATTCTCCAGGTGGCCTCGCACAGTTAAATAGGCCCCGAGTCCCCTGTGCCGAAGCCTGCTCCTGTGCCATTTCTTGCTCTAACTTGGAGGCTCAACTACTCGTACTGAGTTTTGTGGTGCCCAGAAAGGCTTTCAGTACAAAGTGCCTGAGATTGCACACAGAGACAGGCAGGAGAACAAAAAGAGACTATGCTGAGGCCTGAATGGGACTTCCCTAAGCTCCTTATCAATAAGGTTAATAAGGGTCTATGCAATTTACTGATCACTATAATGCAACAGCCTCCTCGAGCTCCCAATCTCCACATTGGCGCTGCCTGTTAATGTTTTCCATGGCCAATCACATAAAAGAGCCTTTGCCTGCACTCCAGAGAGTATGCCCCAGTTCAGGATCCTGGCCTCCATAAAATCTCTGGTCCGTTATTACACTCCTACCTGCCCTAGTTAAGCAGATTAACAGTTATTTCTTAGAATTTGATCATGAGGTTCTTTGTAATTGAAGCTGGAATACTCAGATATTACTAAAAAATGTATTTCTGAGAAACGCATTCCTTTTTTCTCTGGTTTAATTTTGTTATCCTCAATCATATGCATGACATGAAAAAAATCCAAACTTCTATCTCCTCTAGAAAATACATGTCATATCAAAAAGGTGACAAGAGGGGGGAAAAGTAATTAGTGAGTTCACAGAGTTCAGTAGAAAAGTTAAAATGGAGTAACACATTACTTTTTATGTTAAGATTTCACAAGACAAATCTTGCCTGTGTTTTAATTGCATGTGACCCTGGCAGTCCTACTCTGAAATGAAGTGCCGTAAAATTAAAGATGACAGACGCTCAAAACAAGTCTTGTGATCTTGATTAAACTACAAAGACCACACTCTCTCTGCTGTAACTCAGATATCATGGGCTGTTTTATTTGGGGAATTGCTTCATTAATGCCTTCTTTGACTAGACATGTTTATTATTAAAAAAAATACTGAAAATGGTGATATCTTGTGTAGCTAAATCATTCAGAAAAGCATATTATAAACGAGGAATGTTTAAATATGTCAAAGACCTAATTCATTTTATAAATGCTCATGATTACATACATATATTAATTTCACATACATATACATACACATCTATAAATCACATGCAGATGAATGTGTACACATCCCACTTTGATACACAAATAACCTACTCTAACTTGGGACTCTTTACTATAGACCACAAAGCAGGGCAATTCATCAGTCATATTTTTTTATAGCCATGTCAAGTTTCTCAGGCCAACAATACCAAGAAAATTTAATGCTACCCTATAGAAATACCTTCTGGCAAATACTATTTGTAATATTAAACTTTCCAAACATAGTTTGAGAAGAAAATGGATTAGACTTGTGGCTGTTAATAGCAGCCCATTCTATCTAAATTATATATATTATAGTGTATATTATAATATATATATATTAGACTAGCCCTTAAAACATACTGCTTTTCTCCCTTGTTAAAGAAAATTGTAAAAATCAAGGCATTGGGAGGGAACTCCTGGTTAGGCAGTGCCAGAGACCCCTCCATGTATTTTCACAGGCTCTGGAGAGGGAAGACTGGAGTGGCAGGTATTCTGGGTCAGGCCTTTATTCTCAACATAATCAGGTTCAATTTTCATCTGTAGATTTCCCAAGACTTTAAAACTTGGTGATTGTATTATGTTGTCCTATTTCATGATTACTATCTTCAATGACATATTTCATTTTAAGGAACAGAAAAATGCTATATTTGTAATAGGTTAGGCTATATGGATACTAGTGTCCAATGGATTCAACCAGATAATAAATGCTGGGAAGTCGAGTTTCCAGAATTCTTTGTTCCACTAAAAATTCCTGATTTAAAGCATGTTTTTATATACACATCTCAAGTTTTGGGTTCAGAATACATATGACAATGTCTGTCCTATCCAATCAAGAGTACAGCTGTTATGAGAATGAAAACAGGTAACCACACAGGAAGGTCCTGGGAAAGCAAGGGACATAATGTTTCCTATAAGTATAATCTTTGCTGCATTGTTTAATCAGTTTTTCCTACATACACACAGAATCTTATATTTATGGGCCCTTTCTTTATGTCCTATATGGTTTTTTGTTTGTTTGTTTGTTTTTTCAAGACAGGATTTCTCTGTGTAGCTTTTGGAATCTATCCTGGAACTTGTTCTGTAGACCAGGCTGGCCTCGAACTCACAGAGATCCGCCTACCTCTGCTTTTTGAGTGCTGGGATTAGAGGCATGTGTCACCGTCGCCTGGCTTGTATCCTGTATCTTTCAAAAATCAGTCAGCTTGTCTTTAACATGAAATGTTTGTTCCTATATACTTCCCAACCCCTGTGTGTTGATCCCTCAGGTATGGGATATGCTATGTCTCTCATAAGTGAAGTTTTATTTTGTTAGTAGGACTAAGCATTATGAACACAAAAATGTATTTATTAGAACCTCCTTATGAATAGTTCTGAGTGATTAGAAGACTCTGAAGGTCTATGTTTACACTGACTTTGTGTCTCAGGCTCTGTCCCAACCTCCCTGTTGTGTTCTCTTGTTACTTCTCCCTCTCAGTGCCACTTCTGTATCCAAGTTTTCATCCTTGCCCCGTCTTCACAGCCAGAGCAGACTCTTGCCTTAGAGGTTATGGTTCCCTGTACCACTGGGATTTGGCAGACATCAGGACTTTGAGAACATTAATGCTACACATTCCTTGTGCCTTTTTTCATCATGTTCTCAGAGAAGTCTGTGGTTAGTAATCACTGGTCTAGAGTGGCTTCTATACTTATCAAAACCACTGCCTTATGCCCAATTTAAACCTCAGATGGTTCATGCTCAACACCATCGTTAACTCTATCAAGCCCATAGAAGTCCACAAAGGTTTGTGTCGCACTGTTCAACAGCACAGGCTTGCCTGAAGGACTAAATGTAGATCTAATAAAATCAATTAGTGCACATAAGGAAATGAGAAGTCACCCTGAGAAGCACCACCATTTAGAACAGGACACAGCAGTACCTATGAAATTAAGACATTTGCCTGCTATTCAACGAAGACATTCAGTATCCCAAGAACAAAACCAACAAATACGCACGCCATCCATTCTCACAATGCCCACATGTAAACTGTGCCAGATACATGGCCTATGCCTGCATGGTACTTCTAAGCCATTTGCTGTAATGCATCAAAAGCAATCGCATTGCTTTTAATAGGATTACAGAGAACCCAAAAGGAAACAGGAAGACTAGTTTTTGACCGAGTAACTGGCCAGTAATTTGAATGTTTAACTAAATGATTGGCTGCCAAATTGACAGGTCATCCACACTGAACTAGCCACTGTTCCATGAATTTTCATGACTAGAACCACAATGGCTCATTTGCATGTGTGAAATTCTGCTGTGAAGCTGGCTTTTAAACTGGCTAATACAGCCAGAGATAGGTTCCATGGTGCCACAAATTAGTGTCCTGGAAATGCCATCACACGAGGTTAGATCACAGCCCAGCCCATGGCAATTAACAAAATAAATAAATAAATAACCTGAGGGGCCTGATCGCAGAGATGTAGGAGTTGGGACTAGGCTCAGGGCTGGAATGTAAAGAATGGGTGGAGAAGGGATAACAGCAAACTAAGATGAATACCAAAAACAAAGTTTTGCACAAGAAAACGTCTTAAGACAATATTACTTCTTTGTTGCCATTTTGCAGTGATTCTCTGATTATGCAATGATGTGATATTCTAAAGATGAAATAATGTCATCTTTGAAAGGCTACATCATTGTTCAAAGAAATAAAACTAGGAAGTAGTTTTTTTATGTGTACCTTTTAATAAATCTTTCCAGCTTCTCCAAATTGAAAAGTTAAGTATAACAAAATTGCCTAAAGTATACTAACTGAAACATTATTTATATTAAGAGATTAACAAAAATCTTAATGATAAAGATTTGGTAATAAAGCCAATTAAGGTTATGATGAAATATTACAGAGGCCTTAGGAAACCAGTTGTGTATAAGTCCCATCAAGAAGAGAAATCTGCTACGAGGAAAACCAGGTTACAAAATCATAGGTACAATATTATGCCATTGTTGTTTATATACTGCAATATGTATGTATACACACAACAAAATATTATCAGTGGTTATCCTTGGGTTGTAAGATTATTGGTAATTAATTTTCTCCCATTGTTTCTGGCACATCCCCAAGTTTTTGCTTTTACCATTTGTTCCTTTCATAATTAGAAAAAATACAAGTGTAATTTTAAAAATATGTAAGTGATAATTTAAGACTATATATGGTAATTGATACAGACAAGACACTCTAAAGAATTTCAAATGAGATCATGTTAAACAGGGGCATGGAGAAGCCAGGAGAAGCTCCAAGACACAAGGGTGTGTTGAAGCACAGCCAAAATAAGAAGAAAGGAAGGCATAGACCCAGGGTGTGATGGGAGCAAAGGCCTAGAAATTTCCAGGGTATGACGGGAGCAAGGCAAGAATGTCAAGATGCATTTGGGAAGTAGAACCAATTTGGCCATGAGGGGGTCCAAATGTCCAATCACTGTGCATCTTTTAGGGATCATCTTTTAAATGGTGGAACTGAGAAAAACAAGGATGCCCTTAATGTGACAAATTTTCGAGCAAGCAAAAGCACAGAGCTCCAGACATATACTTTGGCTTAGACAGCCAGTCTGCATGCCAGCTTCACAGTAGAATTTCACACATGAAAAGATAGGTAAGGGCCAAATTTTGGAAGCCCTAAATGCCAAGCAAGAGAGTTGGACTTGATCCTGTAGGCAGTGGGGGACCTCTGAAGTTTTAGGCAGGGGGGGTAATGAGAGCCAAAACATTTCAGTAAAGTTATTCTGGCAATACCAGGTAGGAAGACTAAAGAGGAACAGCTACATGTGTCTTCTTACAGGTTTCTTATATTGAAAAAAAAAATACATCTTTTTTTTCTATGATGATTCTGTCTTCTCAATTTGTATTATGAAACCTTTGAGAAAAAAAATAAGGTCGTGGAATGGAGAGGTAGCTGGATGGTAGAGCACTTGCCGAATATGGACAAAATCCTTGGTTTGTTCCCTAACAACATAGAGAGCAGGATTGGGGAAGAGAAGGGAAGGGAAGAAATAAATGGAGGGGAGGGGAGGGGGGAAGGGAAAGAAAAGGAAGAGAAAGGGGGAAGGGAAAGAAAAGGAAGGGAAAGGGGGAGGGGAAAAGGAAGGGAAGGGAAGGGAAGAGAAGGGAGGGGGTGGGGAGCGATGTCTTATAAAGTATGGTGGCACATGCTGTAATCCCAGCATTTGAAAGGTAGAGGCAGGAGGATAGCAGTCATCCTTGCTTACATAGCAGGTTTCATTACATCTTTGACATTCTTAAGCAATAGAGAAATATTGACCCACTGTTAAATAGTGTCAGATTTGAGTCTAGAGAAATCTCTGTAGAATTTCCAGATACTTAAAGGAGTATTCCTAGTCTCTAAATCTCATTGTGATAATCTGTAAAGTGGGAACAGGAATACCCATTGATCACAATTACAAAATGGTCAATGTGAGATTATAAGAATGTACTAAGTCCAAAAGGAAAGTACTTATTGTTAACTATTGCTCTAAAAGTCACTACCAACTGAAACTGTTATTAAGATAAGCAATTTTGGCAAATGTAATAATTATGATGTTTGATGTTGACTCTCAAATGTAGATATTGAATTGGAAAAGGTAAGACAAATACAGTTTGGAAGATGTTATTCTATCAGAAAGACAGGCATTGAAAAGAGTCAAAGGACAAAATCTGAGTCTTCTGTGCCCAACACATGCATAACTCAGCAGAGAAAGGAGAGGGGTGTTGGAAGTCAAAGAAATCTTGAGTAAATTAGAAGAAAGAAGCTGGCTGGAAAAGGCTAGCTGGAAGAACCAGATACTATATTTATATATGAACTGAGCTACATTCCCATGAGGAAAAAAAAAACTACAATGTTTGGAGGGAACTCTTTTGAGGAAACTTCCAGTTGAGTTTCTTCTGATCAGTATTATTTCAACCCAACCTTACTTCAAATGTGTTAGAACAAAGAGGCAGCTTCATGATTTGGATTAAAAAGCTCCAAGATCTTGGAGAAATATCAGATCTTGGGAAGGAAACATATAAAGTCAACCAGGAACAGTTCATGGTGCCAAAAGTCAAGGAACCACCAAAGACCAATAGGTTATTTCCAATGGACAAAACAGCCACCCTGAAGATGCTCCCACTAGCCTAAGGCAACATCACATATAAATAGGATGAACTGCATATACAAAATATGTACTTGAAATTTAGATAGTAATATTCATTCAAAGAAGAAAATACAACTTCATCAAAAGAAAAATAGTGTGCTAGGAAAATATGAGGGCATTCTGAAAATTGACTATATAATTGGCAAACAATTCAAGCATTTATTCTGAATTTCTCATATCATAGTATTTCAGGATAGTCAAACAGTTGTTGAAAAAATAAATTTTTGTAGATGAGTTCCAGGTAAGAAATGGAAGGAGGGCTTGGAAGCTAGCTCAATAAGTGAAGCTTTTGCCATGCAAGCATGAACACCAAGTTCAGATCCCCAGAACCCACATAAACCCAGACATAGTAAGTCAAGGGAGCATTCTTGAAGTGAGACAGGAGAGGAGACAAGAAAATCCCCTGAAGTTTTTGGGCCAGCTAGCCTAGTGTTCACATCAATAGACTCTGTCTCAAACAAGGTAGAAGGTTAAGATTGACAACTGACATTGACCTTTGACTTCTATATGCTTGACATGGCATATGCACACCCATACTCACAAGCACAAACACACATGATACATGTAAAAATAAAAAATGAACCAATAAAATCTATGCCTATTCAACAGTAGATATATTACTGTAAACAACACCTGAGTGTTAGCAAATACTAACATTTTCTCACCTTAGTTCCTCTCTTCACCGCTTGTTTGCTTGAGCATGGTAATGCACTTTGAAATATCATTGCAATTGGCTTATAAATATGTTTCAAAGATACCTGAAAATAAAAAGGTCCATGTTCTACAGCTACAGCATCAGAAATATGTGGGATGCAAGCAAAAATAAACCCCACTTCATCACTCAGTCAAATGTTAGAGAATGGAAAGATAAAGGATAAAGTAATGCTTATGACATGACACATGGGGGAAGCAGACAATGATAAGCTCAGCTCTCACTGTGGTCTTGATCCTATGTAATGACAGTGCAGGTTATTCCAGTGGCTGGAGCTCACAACCCTCACTACATTTTATCTGACTTGACAAGAGAATCTCTGGATGAATCCAAAGTGTGACAATCTTCCTAGCATCTCTACCACAAGGTCGCCCTCAAGTATAGATCTATGATGGCATAAAACAAAATTTAAAGGTCACAAAAGAAAACTCAGAAAGTGTTTTATGCGTGCGCATATGTGTGTGTGTGTGTGTGTGTGTGTGTGTGTGTGTGTGTGTGTTCTCTCCCTTCCCTTAAATGAAAAATTCTGCACATAAGTCTACTCTCCCAGGTGAGCAAAAATTGACTCAATAAGCAACCTCCATATCCATGAAATCAACTTTTTTGTTATCTTTTAAAATCCCAAGAAGAGCTGTGAAGAGGCCTATGACATTAGAGTTTCTGTTATTAACAGTATTCTGCTATGAATATGAGTGTTTTCAAGCTCATGGATTTATATTCATCAAATCCAACAATACTGTCTCAATAATGAGAAAAGAGCATGTATCTATGCATGTTAGTGTTAAGTTCTATTGTTCCCATCAACTTAAGTTTTAAATATCCATGTCTCAGATCCTAGCTACATACTTTGAAAATAAGAGTTTCATGGAGTCTCAGAATTCTTTTGGCCTTCTATCTGGTAGCATGAACACCAGAATTCTAGCACAGAAAGAGAAGAGGCAGCCACAGGTCATCTTTAAGACACACGAAGAGATAACTTCCCACCATCACCAAGCATTTGCCTGTCTTTCCTTATGCCACAGTACTAAAAATCACAGAGTCTCTCTGGGAGTATGAGAGAAAGCCTCCTGAGCATCGTCAACATTGTCTGAGATAGCCCATCAACCTTTATATATGCATGATCACAGTAGCCTAGATGAGCCTTTGTAACCACCAAGCAATAAAGATAATCCACTTCCCTTTTTTCTTTCCGCTCTTTTCCTTCTGTGTGGTTTCTCTCTCTCTCTCTCTCTCTCTCTCTCTCTCTCTCTCTCTCTCTCTCTCTCTCTCTCTCTCTCCCCTCTCCCTCTCTCCCCCTTTCTCTTCCAATAAAGCTCTAGAAAGGTTAAAAAAAATGATCCACTTCACTAGAAGGGCTGTTGTTTAAGCTGCTAAAAGTAGAGTGTGTTAAAAATGGACTCTGGCTCCCCAACCCAAGGTGAGAGAAGCTCCTCATTACATAGATATAGGACTTAAGAGACAGAGCCCACATGGGGATGCACATCTCCTAGACAAATGTCACACCATTAACAAATTCACTTAGGAGATGCCATTCAACTGCCTTGGGGGAAGACAAAACTGAAATAAATCCCGAAATAATAATCTTAACTAATTCACCAAGCTTACTCTTGATCTAAGCCTAATAAAAAAAATCTGAGTATAATTGTTAATATTACTTATCTGTTGTTTTATACTTTCCCAGTTTTTCAAGTGATATCTTATACACACTCTCTGAAGAAACACACAATGTGTCTGGAGAGACAGCTCAGTGGTTAAGAGCATGTACTACTCTTGCAAAGAACCCTAGTTTGATTCCAAACACCCATTACTACTAACTATAGCCCCAGGGAGACCTATGCTGCTGGACTCTATACACCTGCATTCATGTGCTCATATACACACAAACACACACAGTTAAAAATAAATCTTTTTAAAAGAAAAAAAGACACACACAAAAATAATTAATAATAATAATAATAATAAACTGCTTTGAACCCCTCAGACTCCAGTTTGTAGGAACAATGCTGCAAGCCAAATGCTATGACTATGCGGCTCTTAGAATTGAAATTAGCTTGACTTAAATATGGCTTTCACTAACCAAATGTTTGCATGAAAAGGAAACCTCTTGGAAATCAAAAGGTTTGAAATGAAAAATCTAAAACTTATAGAGGCACTTTGGAGTCAAAGTACACTAGATAAAAATCATATAATAGAAAATCTCCCAGCACTGAGGTCAAATAAATGGCTTTCACAACGGCCTCTGTCATCTAGAAGCTGTGTAACCAAGTGTGGTTCACTTTCAAATCCGAATGTTCTTACTTATAAATTGGGGATTGTAAACCTACCTCAAACAGTTGGTGATGGTTGCAACAGCATGCCAAGAAGCCTAGTCTGTGACACGTTCCTCAATAGATGACATTTATTTTTGCCACTTTTATGTGGGAGAGGGGCAGAGAACAACGCTAGACGAACAGTGGAAAGATAGTTGAGTTTGTGCACAGATGTTTTCCTTTCTATTTCTACATTCCACACCACTGCAGTCTGACCCTGAAACACAGACGCCAGCCAGAAGGAAGAGCCCACCCAAGAATCATAAAGGCAGATGCCACATTGAATTAGTTAACTCCTGATTTCAATACAAAGACATTATATTTTATGAATCAAGACCTTAAGTTCTGCTAAGATCACAGGTACATAGTAGTCTTTAATTTGGCTTTTTAAAAAATGTTTAAAGAACAGAAAAAAAATTTTAAAATATGTTAAACATGCATCAATCCATACAACAGTAAAATGTTGGAACTCTGTCAGATCTATTTCAAATTTCTAAAATAAAAAGTGAAACTTTGTGGATAAAATGAAAGTCTCCCTGTTCTTTGCTGAATTCTCATTCCCGTTATACCTAAGAAGTAACAATGATGTCGGGCATGACATGGATACTTCCAGAAAAACGATGTCTCAGACCTTTCATAAGTGATGATGATGTCGAGCATGACATGGATACTTCCAGAAAGTGTATGTTTCAGGCTGCTACAGTGTGAGATGCTTACATGACTAGCACACATGCTAGCGTACTTTCTGTCTTTGTACATGGATATTCTATGCATGATTCTTAAACCTTCTTTTTTGGCTTTTGTTTTAAAAATCCAGTTATGCCAAGAAAATTAGTTGATGTTTTCTCATTTTAAGAACAATTTCCTAATTAAATTTAAACAAAGTCTATTTGGAACAGGAAGAAAATAGGATAATACTTTTCAGCAGACTTCTCGAGACATACATACACAATTCTAGATTACTTCTGTTTCTTAATCCCCTTGTACCTACTACTTCTTCTATGGCCTTATTATAATCCATTCATTCTGTCAAGTTGGCCAGCCAGCCAGCCAGCCAGCCAGTCAATTGGTCAACCTACGCTGAGCCTTGCATGGGGACTGCAGTGTTTTGTATAATGAAGATACAGAAAAGATTAAGTTGAAAAAGATCGCCTCCTTCAAGAAGCTTATCATCTACTTGGAAGGATGTACAGTACATAAATAATTGAATAAATAAATAAGATAGTTTCAGCTTATAACTTACTACCTAACAAAATGAAGACATCACATCATGGAAGCAAGAAGTGTGGTGATTTGACAACCGCTTCAGGAAGGGTAGACAGGGAGCCTCTCTGGGGAGTGTTTGCTTTAGAATGAGAATTTTAGCAACAAATGTGAAACAGCAATATGACACAGCTGAGGATGAGCACTTGGTGCAAAGGCAAGCTAGAGAAGAAAAAGGACTCCTCCACTCTCCGTCAAGGCACCAGTAAAATAAGAGACAATGATGATGGGAACGAGAAGGGAAATGATGGAGGTAGAAACAAATGAAGAAGTGTCAGAACAATGCCATGGTTTGGCCTCATGAATGGCAGTGTATAAATCAAGGAGCTTGTTTACGGTTTTGGTCCAAGTTGCCAGATGGTAGTCACATTTACTGATATAGGGAAGACTGTGAGAGAAGGTGCCTTACGTAGACACACAATGAAGACTTACTACTGTTCTGAACACTTTAAAGTTGAGGTGATTTGATGTTTAGCACATGCTCTACAGGACACTGT